>NC_069504.1:740165024-740302524 GCF_027579735.1 Bombina bombina | reverse complement strand
CACACACAGATATCCCCCTAAAATAGCTATAACTAAAAACAAACTAAAAACTACTTCCAAAACTATTCAGCTTTGATATTAATGAGTTTTTTGGGTTCATTGAGAACATGGTTGTTGTTCAATAATAAAATTAATCCTCAAAAATACAACTTGCCTAATAATTCTGCACTCCCTGTATACTGTATATATGTGTGTGTATATATATATATATATATACTGTATATATGTGTGTGTATATATATATACTGTATATATGTGTGTGTATATATATACTGTATATATGTGTGTGTGTATATATATATACTGTATATATGTGTGTGTATATATATATACTGTATATATGTGTGTATATATATACTGTATATATGTGTGTGTATATATATACTGTATATATGTGTGTGTGTGTATATATATATATATATACTGTATATATGTGTGTGTGTATATATACTGTATATATGGGTGTGTATATATATATATACTGTATATATGGGTGTGTATATATATATATATATATATATATATATATACTGTATATATGTGTGTGTATATATATACTGTATATATGTGTGTATATATATACTGTATATATGTGTGTGTGTGTATATATACTGTATATATGTGTGTGTGTGTATATATATATACTGTATATATGTGTGTGTGTATATATATACTGTATATATGTGTGTGTATATATATATATATATACTGTATATATGTGTGTGTATATATATATATACTGTATATATGTGTGTGTATATATATATATACTGTATATATGTGTGTGTATATATATATATATACTGTATATATGTGTGTGTATATATATACTGTATATATGTGTGTATATATATATACTGTATATATGTGTGTGTATATATATACTGTATATATGTGTGTATATATATACTGTATATATGTGTGTGTATATATATACTGTATATATGTGTGTGTATATATATATATACTGTATATATGTGTGTATATATATATACTGTATATATGTGTGTGTGTATATATATATATACTGTATATATGTGTGTGTGTATATATACTGTATATGTATATATATATATATATATATATATTTATATATATATATATATTGTGTGTGTTAGCGCGCCACTTGTAATCTAGCTCAAAATAAATAAACAATACAAAAGTAATTAAATGAAAATATCATGTATAGCGGTTACTTGAGAGTAGCTTTATTTTTCTATATTTCTTGTTTCATATACCAAGTGATTATGGAGATTTTAATTATGTTTTTCTAATGTTTTTCTAATCACGTCTTGTTTTTTTTTTTAGTTATGAGAACCCCCCAGACTTGAATACTTAATTTTTCTACACATCTTTTTTTTTTTTTTAGACTCTATGAAGTATTATGTGAGTATTTTAATTTGTAGATGTTTTCCGTAGACCACTTTGAAGATTTCTCTTGGCTTTTATTGTCAATAACATATTTTATCAATGGAGGTTTTCCCAACATTATACGATTGTGATGAAAATAAAGTATTTTTAGTAGAGTAATGCCGTATTTTATTAAAAATAGTTTTTCATCATCACGATGGCCTGTATTTCACTACACAAAGCATATTATAATTATATATTATATATATTTTTATCAATACATATTTATTGATCTAATTTAAAGGGACATAAAACCCAAATATTTATTTCATGATTCAGATAGAGTACAACATTTTAAACAACTTTCCATTTTACTTATATTATCTATTTTATTTAATTCTCTTGGGGGCCCATTTATCAAGCTCAGTATGGAGCTTGAAGGGCTGTGTTTCTGGCGAGCCTTTAGACTCGCCAGAAACACCAGTTATGAAGCAGCGGTCTAAAGACCGCTGCTCCATAACCTGTCCGCCTGCTCTGAGGAGGCGGACAGAGATCGTGTGAAATCAACCCGATCGAATACGATCGGGTTGATTGAAACCCCCTGCTAGCGTCCGATTGGTCACGAATCTGCAGGGGGCAGCGTTGCACCAGCTGTTCACAAGAGCTGCTGGTGCAATGCTGAATGCGGAGAGCGTATTGCTCTCCGCATTCAGCGATGTCTGTCGGACATGATCCGCTGATCGGATCATGTCGGACAGACATTTCATAAATAGGCCCCATAGTGTCCATTGTTGAAAAGTATACCTAGGTAGGGTCAGGAGCTGCAATGCACTACTGGGAGCTATCTGCTGATTGGTGGTTGCACATATATGCCCCTGTCATTGGCTCATGTGATGTATTCAGCTAGATCCCAGTAGTGCATTGTTGCTCCTTCAACAAAGGAAGAATGAAGCAAATTTGATAATAGAAGCAAATTAGAAAGTTGTTTAAAATTCTATGTTTTATCTGAATCATGACAGAAAAAAATTGGGTTTCATTTACCTTTAACTTAACTTTTTTTTACTATATAAGTACAGTATAAAAATAGTTATGGTTATGATGTTTTGTAATGAACTATTTTTTTGTTGCCATGAACCGCTCCACTTTTAATAACTTTATGAATCATTAGTTGAACAAACTATGGAAAAACTGAATAGGGTGCATCTTGCTACCATTGATAGTTTACGCTACCCTCAGTATTACGCACTGTGCGATATTCCAATGCTAGTATTTTTATTAAATAAAAAGCTGCTTTCAAAGGATGAAACGCCACAAGGAAGATGTTTTTCGGTTGGAATTGTTACATCATTTTCTTTTTCTAGTATGATTTTAGTGAGAGGGGCTTCAGTCATTTTGAAGGGAATTTTTGAAAGTGGATTAAGGTAGAAAAGCAATGACTTGGGGAGTTATTGTGCTAAAAGGGTTACAGAGTAGAGTTTCTGTGGGTTCTAGAAGGGGAATTTCTGTGGTTTGCCCTTGAGACAGCCTAAATGGTGATGGTGTAATTAAAGGGACAGTCAAGTCCAAACAAACTTTAAATTATTCAGATAGATCATGCAGTTTTAAGACAATTTCCATTTTACTTGCATTATCAAATTGTGTACTGTCTTTTTTATATTCACACTTTCTGGGGAACGCAATTCTATTGAGCATGTGCACAGGGTATACATATACTAGTCTGTCATTGGCTGATGATCATGTCTGTCATATGATAAAGGGGGCCAGAAAAAGGGGAGAAAAAATAAATTTGTCAGAAATAAAATCTATTGCTTATATGAAATTCAGAATATGTGCATTGTGTTTTTATTATGTACTTGTTAATGATGTAATTTTACTGCATTGAGTGGTCCTTTAAGGTAGAGATTAGGTAAGACAAATTAATTAACTTTTTTCAATGATGTGACATTTCCACCTCTTAGCCAATAGCCATGCTTGCCCTTTGGCATTATGCCGGATGACTAGCACGCTATTGGCTAAGAGGTGAAAGCACCACCTCATTGAAAAAAATAGGTGGTGCCAATCACCTGCTTCTTCCTGCTGTATTTACACAGCAATTACGAAACCGGCATCCTCCAATCACAGCGTGGCCTCACCAGATAAACGATCCTGGGGGGAAGCTGTGATTGGAGGAAGCCGGTTTTGTCATTGCTGACAAAGTACAGAGGACCTGCAGGTGTAGGATCGGCAGGCGATCCGGCGTGTCAGGAGAAGAAGGTAAGTATTTGTAAAATCCGGTGCAATGTAAACTTTCATGAATGAAAGTGCCCCAGTTTTTAATAGTTTCATGAAAGTTGACATTCACTTTAAGAGGCCGATTTACCAAATGTCTGTCGGACCTGATCCGACAGTGCGGATCAGGTCCGACAGACATCGCTGAATGAGGAGAGCAATACGCTCTCCGTATTCAGCATTGCACCAGCAGCTCACAAGAGCTGCTGGTGCAACGCTGCCCCCTGCAGACTCGCGGCCAATGGGCCACCAGCAGGGAGGTGTCAATCAACCCGATCGTACTCGATAAGGTTGAATTGTGGCGATTCCTGTCCGCCTCATCAGAGCAGGCGGACAGGGTTATGGAGCAGCGGTCTTTAGACTCGCCAGAAACACGGGCACTCAAGCTTCATCCGGAGCTTGATAAATGGGCCTCTAAGTATTAAACTTTTAAACCAGGATATAATATTGGCTGTATAAGGGATTTTACTCGTCTAGTAATGCACACATATTTATACAGTTGTATTCACTATTCTATTATATGCTTTTGATTTTATGATTATTCTGGTGTACTTTTTCATTTTTTATTGTGTTCCACTTAACTGACCCTTGGTTGAGAAGGTGCAGAATTACTAAACTTCTGCTTTCATTAATCCAGGGCAGAACACGGTTTAAGAGTAATCTCATTTTACATTTTCTATATTGGTTTAGTTTCTTGCAAACTACTAGCTGTTTTTATTCATGTTATTAAATTAAAATAAATTGCCTCCATCTGCACTAAAAGCATTAAATGTATAACATTGTTGTAGTCCATAAGAAAAAAACCAAAAAACATTTATTTTCAAAATAGAATTAATAATAGTATTGTATAGCTCTGTATACATTTTGTAAAGCATCTATATCAAAGGGACAGTGCAGTTAAAAAAAAGAGAGAGAGATTTGCAAAAAAACGGTTAAAAAGAAATGGAACTCAAAATTAAATTACATTTTCATGATTGATAAAGAGTATACAATTAAAAAAACAAAAAACTTTCCACTGTACTGCTGTTATCAAATTTACATCTTTCACTGAGTCTCCTTAGTAGAAACTTGGCCCCTTTCCATACTGAGGTAGGCTCAAGAGTGTGCAGAAGTCAAAATAGTGTTTGGAGCAATGTTCTTGTTAGCTTAAAAATCAGTTTATGTAGCTTTAAAAAGGCAGTTATAGTTGAAAAATGACACGCTCTTACCCATTAGAGCATGTCATTTTTTACTAGTGACCCTGCACTTCTATGTGTTTAACCATGCCAAGGTATTAAACCAGGGGTTAAGTCCTACAAAAAAGGTGTGTAAGTTAATGATAGCACATTAGTTGAACAGTTGCCTTTGGGCCTGAGAATCCTCCTCTGTTACAGAGTCTCACACACTTAAGGTGCAATAGTCCAATTTCTTCTGAGGGGAGCTAAATAACCCCAGAGCAAGCCACACAGAAATATAAGCACCATGTGTTCCACACAGTGCAGGGCGATCACACTGCATGACCGCTGACAGGCTTGCATTTAGTGTGTTGTAGGAAATGTTACTGTGGCCCATTACTAGAGGATCTCACTATCCCTCTAACCAGACTGTGCTCCAGCTCTTCCCAGCAGCAGCAGTGTTTACTGAAGTTCCTCTCTAATGCAGGAACTCCGTTTCCATGCGTTCTCGCCCAACTTGACCCCTGTTTTACACACATAGTAGAAATACTGTTCAGGATCCGCAGAGCTTGCGGAAACTGTGGTTGATCCAATTACCAGCGCCAGTTACACAACTGGGTTGTCCTGCTTAAATTATACCTGCATTCATTTTCTTTTATTCATCTAAAATGTTTTACAAGTGTAAGCTTTATGACCTGATAGCTAAAAAAAAATTTGTAAAAAAAAAGATAAACTTTTAATAGGAAAATGGTTACAATCAAAACAGTGTCTTGAAATTTTGATCAGATTGATTTACATTGGTTCATCTTGCAAAGAATGTTGCCATGAAAGCAAATAGTAACAATTTCACACCGTTTTGTGGTGTAAGAAAGCTGCATCTTGCTTTGTGGTAATGAAGTACAGATCTACGGCTTTGTGATTTGTTTTCTTCACCTCATCCAACTAGATAAGTGTTGTGGAGGTTGAAAGCTGAGGAGAAAATACATCCCCTAGCAAAATGCCAATGGAAAATCAAGATTCAAAAGGAGTTAAGCACAAAGACAAAGGGACATAAAAGTGCATAAAGAAAATGCTCTAATGTGTTAAATATTTTATTTTTGTACTCTTGCTTGCATATAAGTATGTGTTATACATAGGGTTGCCAACTTCTCTTAAAAAAATAAGGGAGATTTAGGAATCAACAAAAACTCATGCAGGAAACGAACATTGACATGTGTAACTGTATACGTACGTATTTATGTATGCACATATGTGTGTTTGTTCCAATGTATGTGTATTTATTTGTGATTATGTATATACAGTATGTATGTATGAGTGTGTGTGTACCTATTTATGTGTGTTTATGTATGCATGTATGTATGTATGTATGAGTGTGTGTGTATGTATGAGTGTGTGTACCTATTTATGTGTGTTTATGTATGCATGTATGTATGTATGTATGTATGTATGAGTGTGTGTGTGTGTGTATGTATGAGTGTGTACCTATATATGTGTGTGTGTATGAGTATGTATGTGTGTGCATATGCATGTATGTATGTATGTTTGCACGTATGTGTGTGTATATATGTATGTATGAGTGTATGTGCATATGTATGTTTGTATGAGTGTGTGTGTATCTATGTGTATTAATGTATAAGAGTGACTGTTTTTATGTATGTACAGTCATGGCCAAAAATATTGGCACCCTTGCATTTCTGTCAGATAATGCAGCACTTCGCCCAGAAAATTGTTGCAATTTTAAATGTTTAGGCATTTTTATATTTATTTCTTTTGTTTGTATTGGTATGACACAGAAAAGTGGAGGAAGAAAAAAAGCCAAATCTGACACATTCCACTCAAAACTCCAAAAATGGACTGGACAAAATTATTGGCACCCTCAATTTAATATTTGGTACCCCTTGGAAAAAAAATAACTAAAATCAATTGTTTCCTGTAACCATCAATGAGTTTCTTAAACCTCTCTACTGGAGTTTTGGACCACTCTTCTTTCGCCAACTGCTCCAGGTCTCTCAGATTGGAAGGGTTCCTTTTCTTTCATGTAATTGGCAAGAGTCCATGAGCTAGTGACGTATGGGATATACAATCCTACCAGGAGGGGCAAAGTTTCCCAAACCTCAAAATGCCTATAAATACACCCCTCACCACACCCACAATTCAATTAATATCCTTAAATCCCAATGTACGACACTCTCTGACTTGGTGGACAGATCACCATCGTTTAGTTAAAGGGGCTTCTTTTGTTCGGCCGACCTGGACTGTGATCACAACAGATGCGAGTCTTTCAGGTTAGGGAGCTGTTTGGGGATCTCTGACAGCACAAGGGGTTTGGAGATCTCAAGAGGCGAGATTACCAATAACTATTTTAGAATATTTCAGAGCTCATCAGTTTTGGCCTCTGTTAAAGAGAGAACCGTTCATTTGTTTTCAGACAGACAATATCACAACAGTGGCATATGTCAATCATCAGGGTGGGACTCACAGTCCCCAAGCTATGAAAGAAGTATCTCGGATACTTGCTTGGGCAGAATCCAGCTCCTGTCTAATCTCTGTTGTGCATATCCCAGGTGTAGACAATTGGGAGGCGGATTATCTCAGCCGTCAGACTTTACATCCAGGGGAGTGGTCTCTCCATCCAGATGTGTTTTCTCAGATTGTTCAGATGTGGGGTCTTCCAGAGATATATCTCATGGCCTCTCATCTAAACAAGAAACTTCCCAGATACCTGTCCAGGTCCAGGGATGTTCAGGCAGAAGCAGTTGATGCGCTGACACTTCCTTGGTGTTATCATCCTACTTACATTTTCCTGCCTCTAGTTCTCCTTCCAAGAGTGATGTCCAAAATCATCATGGAACAATCGTTTGTGTTGCTGGTGGCTCCAGCATGGCCACACAGGTTTTGGTATGCAGATCTGGTTTGGATGTCCAGTTGCCAGCCTTGGCCACTTGGCCGGACTGTCTCAAGGTCCGTTTTTCCATCAGGATCTCAAATCATTAAATTTGAAGGTATGGAAATTGAACGCTTAGTACTAAGTCATAGAGGTTTCTCTGACTCAGTGATTCATATTATGTTACAAGCTCATAAATTTGTCTCTAGAAAGATTTATTATAGAGTTTGGAAGACTTACATTTCATGGTGTTCTTCTCATAAATTCTCTTGGCATTCTTTTAGAATTCCTAGAATTTTACAGTTTCTTCAGGATGGTTTGGATAAGGGTTTGTCTGCAAGTTCCTTGAAGGGGCAAATCTCTGCTCTTTCTGTTTTATTTCACAGAAAGATTGCTATACTTCCTGATATTCACTGTTTTGTGCAGGCTTTTGTTTCGTATTAAGCCTGTCATTAAATCAATTTCTCCTCCTTGGAGTCTTAATTTGGTTTTGAAGGCTTTACAGGCTCCTCCATTTGAGCCTATGCATTCTTTGGACATTAAACTACTTTCTTGGAAAGTGTTGTTCCTTTTGGCTATCTCTTCTGCTAGAAGAGTTTCTGAGCTATCTGCTCTTTCCTGTGAGTCTCCTTTTCTGATTTTTCATTAGGATAAGGCAGTTTTGCAGACTTCTTTTCAATTTTTACCTAAGGTTGTGAATTCTAACAACATTAGTAGAGACATTGTTGTCCCTTCCTTGTGTCCTAATCCTAAGAATTCTTTGGAAAGATCCTTACATTCTTTGGATGTGGTAAGAGCTTTGAAATATTATGTGGAAGCTACTAAAGATTTCAGGAAGACTTCCAGTCTATTTGTTTTACTTTCTGGTCCTAGGAAAGGTCAGAAAGCTTCTGCTATTTCCTTGGCTTCTTGGTTGAAACTTTTGATTCATCAAGCTTATTTGGAGTCGGGTCAGGCCCCGCCTCAGAGAATTACAGCTCATTCTACTAGATCAGTTACCACTTTGTGGGCCTTTAAGAATGAAGCTTCAGTTGATCAGATTTGCAAAGCGGCAACTTGGTCCTCTTTGCATACATTTACTAAATTCTACCGTTTTGATGTATTTGCTACTTCAGAAGCAGTTTTTGGTAGAAAAGTTTTTCAGGCAGCTGTTTCAGTTTGATTCTTCTGGTTTTGATTTAAGTTTTTTCTTTCATTTAAGAGAATAAACTTATTTTATTGGGTTGTGGATTAATTTTTTCAGCGGAAAATTGCTGTTTTTATTTCTATCCCTCCCTCTCTAGTGACTTTTGCGTGGAGTTCCACATCTTAGGTATTGCTATCCCATACGTCACTAGCTCATGGACTCTTGCCAATTACATGAAAGAAAACATAATTTATGTAAGAACTTACCTGATAAATTAATTTCTTTCATATTGGCAAGAGTCCATGAGGCCTACCCTTTTTATGGTGGTTATGTATTTTTGTATACAGCACAATTATTTCCAAATTTCTTTTGTTGATGCTTTCTACTCCTTTCTTTATCACCCCACTGCTTGGCTATTCATTAAACTGAATTGTGGGTGTGGTGAGGGGTGTATTTATAGGCATTTTGAGGTTTGGGAAACTATGCCCCTCCTGGTAGGATTGTATATCCTATACATCACTAGCTCATGGACTTTTGCCAATATGAAAGAAATGAATTTATCAGGTAAGTTCTTACATAAATTATGTTTTCCCAACTGCTGTTTTGAGATCTCTCCACAAGTGCTCTATGGGATTGAGATTTGGACTCATTGCTGGCCAGTTCAGTACTCTCCAGTGCTTTGGTTAATTGTCCTGCTGTAAGACCCATGACCTCTGACGGAGACCCAACTTTCTGACACTTGGCCTTACATTGCACCACAAAATTATTTGGTAGTCTTCAGATTTCATAATGCTATGCACACAGTCAAGATATCCAGTGCCTTAAGCAGCAAAGCAACCCAAAAAATCAATGAACCTCCACCATGTTTGACTGTAGGGACTGTATTATTTTCTTTAAAAGCCTAATTTATTTTTCGGAAAACAGTAGAATGATGGGCTTTACCAAAAAAGCTGTAATTTTGGTTCATCTGTCCACAGGACATTCTCCCAAAAGGATTTTGGCTTCCTCAGGTACGTTTTGGAAAACTCCAATCTGGCTTTTTTATGTTTTTGTGTCAGCAGAGGGGTTCTCCTGGGTCTCCTACCATAATGTACCTTTTCATGCAGATGGCGAAGTATAGTGCTTGCTGACACATTTTTACCCTGTGCCTGAAGGTCAGCTTGAATTTGTCTGGAAGTTGAACAAGGTTCTTTATCCACCATTCGAACAATCCTTCATTGCAATCTTTGATCAATATTTCTCTTTTGTCCACGTCCAGGGAGATTAGCTAGAGTGCCATGGGCTGTAAACTTCTTGACAATGTTGCGTAAAGTGGACACAGGAACATTAAGATCTCTGGAGATGGACTTGTAACCTTGAGATTGTCCATGCTTTTCCACAATTTTTGTTCTCAAATCCTCAGAAAATTATTTGCTGCTCTTTCTCTTCTCCATGCTCAGTGTGGCACACAAAGACACACAGCAGAAAGGTTAAGTACATTTTTCACCATTTTAACTGGTTGTCGGTGTGATTTCTATATTGCCAGCACCTGTTAATTGATACAGGTGAGTTTAATTACAAATTACAGGAGCATCACAAACTTGGAATGCAATTATTTCTTACAATTTTGAGAGGGTGTCAATAATTTTGTCCAGTCCATTTTTGGAGTTTTGCATTGAATGTGTCAGATTTGGCTTTTTTTTCCTCTACTTTTTTGTGTCATACCAATACAAACAAAAGAAATAAACATGAGAATGCCTAAACATTTGTAATTGCAACAATTTTCTGGTGAAGTGGTACTTTATCTGACAGAAATACAGGGGTGCCAATATTTTTGACCATGACTGTATGTGTGTGTATGTATGTATGTATGTATGTATGAGTGGGTGTGTGTACGTATATATATATATATATGTATGTATGAGTGTGTGTGTGTGTGTGTGTACGTATATATATGTATGTATGTATGAGTGTGTGTGTACGTATATATATGTATGTATGTATGAGTGTGTGTGTACGTATATATATGTATGTATGTGTATGTATGTATGAGTGTGTGTGTACGTATATATATATGTATGTGTGTGTGTACGTATATATATATATATATATATATATATATATATGTATGTGTGTATGTATGTATGTGTATGTATGTATGTAGTATATGTATGAATGTGTGTATGTATCTATGTGTAAGTATGTATAGGTGTGTGTGTACGTATGTATGTATGTATGGGTGTGTGTGTATGTACAGTATGTATGGATGAGAGTGTGTACGTATGTTTGCGTGTGTATGTATGTATGTGTATGTGTGTGTGTGTGTGTGTGTAACACACAGTTATATGCAAGCAATGACACTATAATAAAATGTCATAACAGACCATTTTTCTTTTGTTGCACTTTTATGTCTCTTTAAAAATTTGGAAACTATAGGAATGAGAAGAAATCATGCTATATGCCTAATCCATTTAACATTGACCTGGGCAAAAATATGCTCCTGTATAAAACCAGAACCTTACCAACATCAAAACTTTTTTATTCTAGTAACTTCTGTGTTAAATTTAATCTAGCTCCTAGCATTCAACGTGTACTTTAATATTATTTTTGGGATTTAGGCAATGAGGGGGTCACAGCAATTACTTCAGCTTGTAGATACACAGCTATATGCAGACAAAGAATATGTTATGATTATGGTGGGAATACACAATATGCTTGGGCATTTCGGACTGCTCGATAAGCACGTTTCACACAGACAAGTATGTAGGCATTGTGAAGGGTGCAAAGGGTGTGCCATGCCCCTGAGCACATGGCTATGTATACAGGTGTATTTACTTATGGTCCATTACTGAGTTCTCAGGGTGTGCCAGGCTGCCCCAATGTCCACATACAGGTTTTTCTTGCTGGGATTGCTGCTGATCACTCCGTAGCCTGATGTAGAAGCGGCACATCTGGCCCAGTGGCGCAGGCTCAGCGCACTTACATGCAGCCGGTACAGCTCCCCCGCTCGGTCCTCCAGCAGAAAACGTCCACAGTGTCCAGCTCCCACTGTGAGAACTGCCAGTCCGCTTGCTTTGACAGTTACAGATACAAAATGGAAAAGGGTGCCCAATGGTGTGGTATCTTTGTATAGCTCTTTATTGCAATAGGCCAAAAACGTACTCACAAATGTATGCTCACTAGAAAAGTGCTATTCACACAGGCTGGACTCGAAAGCCGACCAGCTGACTTATACAACCGAAGATGTTGAGTCTGGAATGCTTCTTGGAATGCACAGTGCAGGTTCCCACTTTGGTACACTGCAAGCTGCTAAACACTCCTCCAAACTTTCCTTCCAAATAGAAACTCATAACGCCAATACCAAATGGTAAAAATAATGTATTTTATTAAAATATTAATAAAACAATCTTAAAAACAAACACACAACACGTTTCTCGGTTATACTGTTTCATAAGGAGAGTTCTATTTAGAAGGAAAGTACAACTCAGGCAGGGCAGGCAGCAGAAGAACCAACATCTCCTTAAGAGAAGCTGTTCATTCTGGGGCCCTGCTCGCACATTGGGGTGGCTCAAGCCAAAAGGGTGAAAATGGCTCGGCTGTAACAGAAGTGAGCACCCCCTAGCAGGGCTGCCAGTTCTGCCTTCGCTCTCTCTTCCGCTGTCATCTTGTCACACTGTGAGAATATCGCGCTATTCCAACTCCAGACTGATTTCCCGCTCTCTGTATTTAGTGCAGGAATGCAGAAGGCCATTAAAAAAGATGACAAGATAGCCCGGGAGAAAATAGGGTGGTGGTAAAGTAATTAATACGGGAGGCAAGATATTATGAAAAATTTTATTTAAAGGGACACTGAACCCAATTTTTTTCTTTAGCGATTCAGATAGAACATGAAATTTTTAGCAACTTTCTAATTTACTCCTATTATCAAATTTGATTCAGTCTCTTGGTATCTTTATTTGAAATGCAAGAATGTAAGTTTAGATGCCGGACCATTTTTGGTGAACAACCTGGGTTGTCCTTGCTGATTGGTGGATAAATGCATCCACCAATAAAAAAGTGCTGTCCAGAGTACTGAACCAAAAAAAAAAAAAACAGCTTAGGTGCCTTCTTTTTCAAATAAAGATAGCAAGAGAACGAAGAAAAATTGATAATAGGAGTAAATTAGAAAGTTGCTTAAAATTGCCTGCTCTGTCTGAATCACAAAAGAAAAAAATTGGGTTCAGTGTCCCTTTAAATACGGTAGAACCCGGGAAATACAAGAGGGTTGGCAACCCTAGTTATGCACATAGTTAAAGTCAACTCAAGTGCAGTAATGCACTAATGGGACCTAACTGAACACATCTGATAAGCCAATCAATATATGTGTAACCACTAATCAACAGTAGTGCATTGCTGTTCCTGAGCCTACTTAGGTATGCTTTTGAACAAAGGATACCAAGGGAACAAGGTCACTTTGATAATAGGAGTTAATGGAAAATTCTCTTAAAATTGCATGCTCTATCCGAACCGTTAGTTTAATTTCTAATTAGATAACACAAAGAAAAAATAGGTGCATCTATCTTCAGCTATTACTACTGACTCTAAATAGGTTTCACACCCAGTTGGTATTTTATTGCTGTGATTGGTATTTTTAGGTTTAAGTCAAAGCAGATATTACAGAATAAATCAAGGCCCTGTTATGTTGACACTTCTAAGCTTTGGTAATTTAAATGAATCATTAATGAAAATGATTCAAAACAGCTTTAGTTTCTCAGTTCTGTTGCATAATTATGCTAACATTTGCCAGTTAGCATGTATAGTAATTTTTTTCCAAGAGAGGTGGAAATCAGAGCTGAAAGCTTACCTCCCAACTGTCCCTATTTCCCTAATTCTGTGCTCTGTCCCACTGTCCCTCAGACAGTCATATGTCCCAATTTGCAGAACTTCCCTGACCCTTAGCCCCACCCATGGAGCACCCAGACATACCGACTACACAGATACACCCACAATCATGCCCACTAACCACCCACAATCCCACCTCTCCAAATATGGCTCCATGCACAAAACAGTGACAGGCCCCCATTAACCTCTTGAGTCCCTGATACACAGCCAGAGAGATACCCAGGTAGAGATGTGGAAAACGCAATTAGCGCTACAAAAATAACCGGAGATCAGATCTCTGGTTCATTTTCAAAATATCCCCCAATTGCCCCCAAAATAAACCATATTATAGTTTTTATATACACATATAAACACATAAATATATACGTATATAAGCATCTACATATATATTTAAAATCTTCTGCCCATCGTTGTACAACTTACCCCCTTCACTGTGCTAGGTTAGAACAAGGCTCCTATTGAAGCCTATGGAAGCTCGCTCTTGTGAGTGCTAAGCTTCTCTGCAATGCAAATGCGAGGTCACATTCCCATTGTGCACCACTTGTAATACCAGCGCACATTTGCATTCGCCGGTATTACTGAGTGGAGCAAAATATTGTGCTCACTTAAGCGCTATTTTGCGCTCTGCTTGTAATCTGGCCCTAAATATTTTGTGTGGGTCACTCACTGAAATTTGACTTAGGCTTTAAATGTAGGTAGCAAAAAAAGCTCGAAATTGACTCAGAACTGGGGTGAAAAAAGGCTTAGCAGTGAAAGGGTTAAAAATAATACTATGCTTTTAAAAAGAGGTAGAAAACCCTGTAAACATATTACCCTCAGAACGATAGTACAGTACTGTAATCAGAGAGGTAATATTTGTTGTTTTAAATAAATATAGACTATAATTTGCATTTTAGAACACGAAAACTCAAACTAAAGACACAGGCAGAGAAGACTATGACTTACAGACAGGGAAAAATAGTAATTTTTGATAATATAATTTTTAAATAATATGAATTAAATAGTTTGGATTTCAGAATAAGTTTGGCTTTTGGAATTTCGGTTTTGGGGATTTGTACCTGTATCCACTTTTAAATACAACAAATAAAGTAATTGATTTTTATGTAATAAGACGCAGTCCAAATAGGTTATTTTAGTTTTTATTAACATCAAAATGTTTGCTTTTATACTCCTAGGGTTGCAAACAAACCATTATTTTACTGACATGGGGCGAGATTACATATACGGCGCAGGCTTCAGGGCAATCGCTGAAACCCACGCCACCCGTAATTTCACCTCGCACATTGGGGTATTACATAAATCCTGCCGGCCGTTCATATAGTGCCGTAAGTCGAATAAACTAGCGATGTCCAGAAATGAGCGTAAATACAAATTTCTGGAGTCGCCAGTGAATTACGGGACTTTAGAAACTGCCGGCTTCTAAGGAAATTAAAAAAAAAATCAAATCTCACATAAAAGTCTAACCCGCCTCCCAAAACTAAACCCAACACCTAAAACCCCTATATCCGCCATCACCCCCATATCGGAACTAATAATAAATGTATTAACCCCTAATCCGACAACCCCCACAACGCAATATGCCTAATTAAACTATTATCCCCTAATCCGCCATTCACATACATTGCAATCTACCTAATAAAAGTATTAAACCCTAATCCGCCCTTAACCCACAATGCAAAGTCCCTATTAAAATTATTAACCCCTAATCCGCCATTAACTCACATTGCAACAAACCTTATAAATCTATTAACCCCTAATCTGCCAAACCCACACAACGCAATAATCCTATTAAAACTATTAACCCCTAAACCGCCAAACCCACACATCGCAATAATCCTATTAAAACTTTTAACCCCTAAGCCGCCAAACCCACACAACGCAAATAACTTATTAAATTACTAAGCCCCCTAACCTAACACACCCTAAATTAACCCCAATTACCTAAATAAAAAAATAAGTTACAAAAAGTTAAAATAAAAAAGCTAACATTATTTAAAAATAAAAAAAACTAAAATTAAATTAATCTAACATTACAAAAAATAAAAAAATCTAACATTACAGAAAATAATAAACAAAATTATCCAAAATAAAAAAATTAAACCTAATCCCTATGAAAATAAAAAAGACCCCCAAAATAAAAACACCCCCTAATCTAATGCTAAACTACCAATAGCCCTTAAAAGGTATTTTTGTAGGTCATTGACCTAAATTAAACAGCTCTTTTGCATTTAAAAAAAATTCCTCCCCTAACAATAAATCCCACACACCCACCAAACTACCCAAAATAAAAAAAAACTATCACTAAACAAACCTAAGCTACCCATTGCCCCTAAAGGGGCATTTGTATGGGCATTGCCCTTGAAAGGGCATTCAGCTCTTTTACTGCCCTTTAAAGGGCATTCATATCTTTTAAGAGTGCACATTTAAACCCTAATCTAAAAAACAACAACAAACCCCCCAAAAATTTTAAAAAAGCCTAATTCTAAACCCCAAATAGGTACTCACCGTTCCTTAAGTCCAGCGGAGAAGGTCCTGTTCCAGGCAGTGAAGTATTCTTCCAAGCGGCCGACATCTTCCAAGAGGGGGCCTCTTCTATCTTCATCCAGGACTGCGGAACTGAAGACCGCGGAACCATGGAGCGTGGAGGATCCTCTTCGTACAGTCACCGCCGTACAGTGAATAGTGAATTTAGGGTACGCGATTAAATATGGTGTCCCTTACATTCCTATTGGCTGATTTGATTCTTCAAATTCAAATCAGCCAATAGGATGAGGGCTACTGAAATCCTATTGGCTGATTTGAACAGCCAATAGGATTTCAGTAGCTCTCATCCTATTGGCTGATTTGAATTTGAAGAATCAAATCAGCCAATAGGAATTCAAGGTACCCCATATTTAAACGCATACCTTGAATTCAATCCTCAGTATGCGGCAGTGATCGTACAAAGAGGATCTCCACGCTCCAAAGCTCCGCGGTCGCCGATCTTCAGTTACGCGGTCCTGGATGAAGATAGAAGAGGTCGCCGCTTGGAAGAAGACTTCAGTACCGGACTTCAGGAACCATGAGTACCTATCTGGGGGTTAGAAATAGGCTTTTTTTTAAATTTTTTTTTTTTTTTTTTAGATTAGGGTTTTAATGGGCACTCTTAAAAGAGCTGAATGTCCTTTTAAGGGCAGTAAAAGAGCTGAATGCCCTTTTAAGGGCAATGCCCATACAAATGTCCCTTTAGGGGCAATGGGTAGCTTAGGTTTTTTTAGTGTTAAGGTTTTTTATGTTGGGGGGTTTTACTGTTAGAGGTGGGACTTAGTATTTTTTTTTAAAGAAAAGAGCTGTTTAACTTAGGGCAATGCCCTACAAAATGCCCTTTCAAGGGCTATTGGTAATTTAGCATTAGATTAGGGAGTTTTTTTTATTTTGGGGGGACTTTTTATTTTCATAGGGATTAGGTTTAATTTTTTTATTTTGGATAATTTTGTTTATTATTTTATGTAATGTTAGATTTTTTTTTATTTTTTGTAATCTTAGATTATTTAATCTTAGTTTTATTTATTTTTAAGTGATGTTAGCTTTTATATTTGAATTATTTGTAACTTAGTATTTTTAGGGGGTGTTAGGTTATGGGGTTTAGTAATTTAATTAGTTGTTTGCGTTGTGTGGGTTTGGCGGTTTAGGGGTTAATAGTTTTAATAGGATTATTGCGTTGTGTGGGTTTGGTGGATTAGGGGTTAATAGGTTAATTAAGTTTATTGTGTTGGTGGGGATGGCGGTTTAGGGGTTAATAGTTTTAATAGGTTATTTGCGATATGGGTGAATGGCGGATTAGGGGTTAATAGTTTATTAAGGTATATTGCGTTGTGGGGTGATGGCGGTTTAGGGGTTAATAGGTTAATTAGATGTTTTGCGATGTGGGGGTTGGTGGATTAAGGGTTAATATAGTTTATTAGTTATTGCGGTGGACAGGTAGATATTGCACATGCATTAGGTGTTAGTTAATATTTTCAGGGAGTTACGGTGCTCACATACTCAGCACAATTCTTGATGGGCCTGCCTATGTGTGGCGAGGTGAAAATGGAGTCAAATATCTCAATTTTCGCCGTGCAAGTCCTTGCGTTGAATATGTGATACCGATTTGCAATGCGGTTCTATGTTAGCTTATGGGAGTAAAAATTGTGGCGCAAGGGTGAAATATACGTATTTATATGCACAGCTGCCTGTATATGTGATACCAAAACCGCGTAAAAACCGGCATCACCGGCTTTTGCGGGCGACGCCGCATATGTAATCTTGCCCATGGCCATTATTTGGAAAGGGACAGTCTACTTCAGAATTTTTTTTTTTTTTTTTAAATAACTTTTTTATTGGTTTTGACAAAAAATATACATGAATTGGTGTTTTTTTAGACCTAATTATATACCTCTAGAAATAGCAGGTTACGTTGTAACTTTTATTACCATATGTAGTTTATTCACATTTTTTGACTTTACTCATCATTGCTGTTAGAGGCAATATAGAATAAGGTACTTTATGATTTATTTTTGTAGTTTCTGATTTAGGATATACTGACTATTTAATGTAAAATCTATTCCATTTTTTGCTGCTATTTGACTGTGTCCATGATATCAATGTGAGCATAATCCTTTGTGTCTATTCCCTTTCTTTGACATATCCAACTGTTATATAACTGTTTCTATGTTATCTTTGTTATCTAATATCTGTTTTTTTTTGACAAATTTCAGGTCTTTATATATTGTCTATAGGTTCTTATCCTATCACAAGCATTACATCTATATGTTTTGTAGGTGTTTATTACGCAGCATTTGTTATTAACCAATCAGTGTGTTTTTAACCCTTATTAAGGGTAGCAACATGTGTGTACAATTATGTCTATGAT
This sequence comes from Bombina bombina, assembly GCF_027579735.1. Classification (NCBI taxonomy): domain Eukaryota; kingdom Metazoa; phylum Chordata; class Amphibia; order Anura; family Bombinatoridae; genus Bombina; species Bombina bombina. Next base: position 740,283,991 of record NC_069504.1, on the reverse strand, counting down.
TACGGTCCTGTGTGACCGAAACCGGTCAGACGTTTCTGCTTGGCTGCGTTCTGTTTGTCCTGTGCTTTTTGTCTTCTATTTTTAATCAACATGGATTAAAGCTTATTTCATTTAATATTAGTGTGAGAATCAGCTATTTTTTTTCCTCTTTTTTTATGCCTATATTCGTAGTGGGTACAGGGACCCGCTTCCTGATTCTTTCACTCCTTTTTATTTGTATACATAGTATTGCACTATAGCCCAAGTGAATGCTGTTTTTTTTTTTTCTGCCTACGAGTGATTGACAACTCTTTCCACTGAATCTAATTGGAGCAGCTGTACCACGTGGTCCCTGTTTGTTTGCATGGGGGCCTTGGAGTTTGGAGTGACCACAACTTTGCCGGAAGCGTTTTTCGGATGAAAGTGGCATTGGAATAAACACGTCTCCACGAGATCATTGGGAACAGCGCAAATAGCGAAAACGGCACTAGGGGTGAGTGAAGTTACTAACGAAGTGTGCTTTTTACTGTGGCCTTACCCCGGTTGGTCTGGAAGTGGCTTATACCGGATGACCCGCTGAGTACAATCCAGTTCCCCGGTCTGTGATATATACGGAGGGTGATCAGGTCTCAGTGTGGTTTACCTGGGAGCAGTATGCATGTATTGAAGTAAGTCTCACCTACCTAGGCCATGTTATGCTATTTTGCACAGAGAAGTGGTTGAGTTTACAAAGCAGTATCATTTATGGACACCATTTGTTCATCTTCTTACCTTATAATACATTTCTCTGATAATGAGGTGTCTTGGCTGATTGCAGCAGTATATTCAATTATGGCTTTTTGCAAAAGGGTATAGTGCAATAACTAGCGACGCTATCTGTATACATTATATACTTTTCCTTATAATTTCACTTATAATCGGATTACAATAAGTAGCTCCCTACAATCTGTGGGTGGTAGCTATGGATGACCAAGGAGAACAGGCTATTACACTATTTGCTGATATTGATGAGGACAATTTAGACTCTTTAGACCTGGATGACGTTTTTAAATTTGACTCCCCAAATATCAAATTGGGGGACCTTTTTCAAGATTATGAATACCTAAAGCTCAAAGAACAGAAGCTTAAATGGGACAAATGGATTCTCAATAAATATCTACATTTGAAAATGGTGCCCAGAGGGCTTAGAATCAACAAGTTTCCAACTTATGATGTGAAAGATCAGGATTTTATTGATCGTTGGAATCTTGCACTTACTAATTGTTCTCTAACTTTGATTTCACTGCTTATAGAATATAAGGATGTGTTGTTGTTAGAGGTAAAATCTAAGTTAGATAAGGTGTATTCTGATATGGAAAGATTCAAGGAATATGAGGTTTATTTAAGATTTGAAACCATTTATAAACAGACACTAGAGGAATCCAAGAAATTGGTGATTCAAACTAAACATACCAAGTTCTTGAGAGACCAGAAAGACTATACATCGGGTACTGTCTACATTTGGCGGCGACGCCAAAGAAATAGACAGTGGTCAAATGTGGGTGATCTTGATTGCACCACTGAGAATACCATCCCTTATAAGAAAAGGAATAGGAATAGGAATAAAAGAAAGGGTCAGAGGTATAATAAACAGAATAAATCAACAGAGTTGGAAAGAGGACAGGATGGTGCTAAGAGAGTGTCATTTCTAGATTCAGGGGGTGATACCTCTGAAGAGGACAGATTTGCCTCAAGCTATGAGGGGGGTTCTAGTGAGGATCAGACATCTGAAATTGAAAATCAAATAGAAATAGCATGTGCCTCAGTTTCCACTAATGTTCCCTCAAAAGGTATATTAAAGAGTTCTGTTCAGCAAGGAGCAAAATCAAAATCGAAATCAGGGCTTAATCAGTTACAGCTCTCTAAACCACAGGTTTTTCAGGGGGCTCAGGACCCACCGGAAGGGGGGGGAAGGGGGAAACAAATTGTGAGAAATTCAAACCCCCAAATACGAGATCAGGATCAACAGAGATATCCTGTGAGAACCACCAGAACCAGGAAACAAAACAAGTATGTTTAGATGCTGTTATAAATTTCTCCAAATACTGTCTGACTGGCTTTGAACGTAAGGTTCTCAATTATGGTCTTGGTTTTGTGCCAGCCAAGAAGTTTGATCTTTTTCAAACAATTGTTGATGTTAACAAATTGATTAGGGACCTTACAGTTCATAAATATTTTTCAGGTTCAGAGCACAACGCTGAAGCTCTGGACATGGGAACTATTTTGCCAGATACTGAAGAAACAGGTAATTTGGACTTTATTGATACTTGTACACTCATGTCCCTCGAAAGCTTGTCCAATGAGGGTGATATGGGAGCAATCGGTTCTGTAACCAGTGTTCCCAAATTCAGGTCACCATCTACCTTCTATCCCATGCAAGTGAGGGGCAAAGCACTTGAGGTGTTTCACAAGAGAGTAGTGGAGGATCTCACCAAATTGTCCATGACGGCCACAGTGGGACCCCACAATCTTTCCTTAAAGGAGAAATCAGCTTTAACTGATTTAAAAAACAATGATCAGATTGTGATCAAGCAATCTGACAAGGGTGGCAATGTGGTTGTCATGGACAAAGATTATTATGTGACAGAGGCCCTCCGCCAGCTAAATGACAGTGACACATACTTTGAATTACCAGGTAATCCAACTTTGAAATACTCAAATGAACTACGACATTGGGTGGATGAAGCGGTGGAAGATGGGATTATTGATCATACAACTGCAGACACTATGATGGTTATTAATCCAGTTGTTCCCATCTTCCACCACTTACCCAAGGTACATAAGAGTATAGTAAATGTGAAAGGTAGGCCAATTGTGGCCGGTATTGGCTCCCTACTTGAGCCACTTTCTAAGTGGGTAGATCATTTTCTTCAACCCATGGTGAAAAGGCTGCCAAGCTATATCAGGGATACCACTCAGGCCATGTGTGTGATGGAGGATGTAGCCTGGAGAAAGGAATATAGTTGGTTGACGATTGACGTTGTTTCCCTGTACTCATCCATCCCTCATACATATGGCTTGAAGGCAATTGAATTCTATCTAGATCTATATACAGATCTTTCTGATAGAACAAAGGAGTTCATTGTGGGGTCAGTCAAATTTTTGCTTGAACACAATTTTTTCATGTTTCAGGGTCGTTACTACCTCCAGAGGTGTGGGACCGCTATGGGGGCTAAATTTGCCCCCTCTTACGCCAACCTCTTTATGGGGTGGTGGGAGAGGTCCCACATCTATGGAGGTAGTGGTATGAATCCCTCTGATCAGGTTATTAAGTATGTACGTTATATTGACGACCTGCTTTTGATCTGGTCGGGTGACTATGTTTCTGCCATGAGATATGTGGAATATTTGAATACCAATGAAGTAGGTATCCAGTTCACCTTTGAGTGGAATAGAACGGATATCTGCTTTTTGGATATTACCATCAAGGGTATTCCAGATGCGAATAAGGTTGTTTCTTCTCTCTATAGGAAACCCATTGCTGGTAACACCATGCTACACGCTAAAAGTAGTCACCCGAAGCATGTCTTTGACGGTATAGCCAAGGGCCAATTTATGAGGGTGCGACGCAATTGTACCCAGCAATGTGATTTCCAGAAGGAGAGTAAGGACTTGAGCAAGAGACTCAGACAAAGAGGCTATCCGCGAGAGGTTGTGTATAAAGCCCAGTCCGAGGTAAACAAAATGGACAGGGCATCTTTGCTCAGAGGTCCTCCAAAAAATAGGAAGCATCTATCTACTGATACCAAACCTAAATTTGTCACACAGTTTTCAAATCAGTACGGAGATGTTTGTAACATTATTGCAAAAAATCTTCCGATACTGATGGGTGACAAAAAATTGAGGGGCAAGGTTGAAGATGGCTGTATGTTTGTAGCGAGACGAGCTGCCACTTTGGGAAACATACTGTCTCCAAGTTTGCTCAAAGAGCCAATTGTCAACAATTCATGGTTAACGCATGAGGGTACGTATAGATGTGGCAGACGCACTTGCACCTCCTGTGATCACATCAGTGTGGGCAGATCATTTGTATCAAGCCAGTCTGGTGAGACATTTAATACAAAGGGATGTATCAATTGTAAGAGTACTTACATAGTTTATCTCATACAGTGTACATGCTGTTTGAAATCCTATGTAGGTAGAACCACTAGGGATGTTGGCACTAGGATCAGGGAGCATTTATCCTATATCTCTGGTGAGAAGCCGTGCTCGGCTCTTTCCAGGCATTTTTTGGATATGCACCATGGTGATGTGACAACTCTCAAGTGGCAAGCGATAGAGCAAATTCCTAAATCCCCCAGGGGAGGTGACAGACTAACATCTCTGTGCAGACAGGAAACCTACTGGATATTTAAGTTAAATTGCTTGGTGCCAGTGGGTTTCAATTCTGAACATGACATTCTAAACTTTTGGCACAGATAAGTCAGTCACCATCTGAGTTTAAGATTTAAGCTGAATTATCAATAGTCTTTATATTCACACTACTGTGTACTGTAGGCACAGATAAGTTAGTGACTACACACTTGTTCTTTATATTGGTACCATTTTCAGCATTATGAGTTATATGGTATTTGATGTGAAGTGTAATATTACAGTGTATAATAGTATTATTTGGAATTTTTTCCATGAATTGGTGTTTTTTTAGACCTAATTATATACCTCTAGAAATAGCAGGTTACGTTGTAACTTTTATTACCATATGTAGTTTATTCACATTTTTTGACTTTACTCATCATTGCTGTTAGAGGCAATATAGAATAAGGTACTTTATGATTTATTTTTGTAGTTTCTGATTTAGGATATACTGACTATTTAATGTAAAATCTATTCCATTTTTTGCTGCTATTTGACTGTGTCCATGATATCAATGTGAGCATAATCCTTTGTGTCTATTCCCTTTCTTTGACATATCCAACTGTTATATAACTGTTTCTATGTTATCTTTGTTATCTAATATCTGTTTTTTTTTGACAAATTTCAGGTCTTTATATATTGTCTATAGGTTCTTATCCTATCACAAGCATTACATCTATATGTTTTGTAGGTGTTTATTACGCAGCATTTGTTATTAACCAATCAGTGTGTTTTTAACCCTTATTAAGGGTAGCAACATGTGTGTACAATTATGTCTATGATTACGGTCCTGTGTGACCGAAACCGGTCAGACGTTTCTGCTTGGCTGCGTTCTGTTTGTCCTGTGCTTTTTGTCTTCTATTTTTAATCAACATGGATTAAAGCTTATTTCATTTAATATTAGTGTGAGAATCAGCTATTTTTTTTCCTCTTTTTTTATGCCTATATTCGTAGTGGGTACAGGGACCCGCTTCCTGATTCTTTCACTCCTTTTTATTTGTATACATAGTATTGCACTATAGCCCAAGTGAATGCTGTTTTTTTTTTTTCTGCCTACGAGTGATTGACAACTCTTTCCACTGAATCTAATTGGAGCAGCTGTACCACGTGGTCCCTGTTTGTTTGCATGGGGGCCTTGGAGTTTGGAGTGACCACAACTTTGCCGGAAGCGTTTTTCGGATGAAAGTGGCATTGGAATAAACACGTCTCCACGAGATCATTGGGAACAGCGCAAATAGCGAAAACGGCACTAGGGGTGAGTGAAGTTACTAACGAAGTGTGCTTTTTACTGTGGCCTTACCCCGGTTGGTCTGGAAGTGGCTTATACCGGATGACCCGCTGAGTACAATCCAGTTCCCCGGTCTGTGATATATACGGAGGGTGATCAGGTCTCAGTGTGGTTTACCTGGGAGCAGTATGCATGTATTGAAGTAAGTCTCACCTACCTAGGCCATGTTATGCTATTTTGCACAGAGAAGTGGTTGAGTTTACAAAGCAGTATCATTTATGGACACCATTTGTTCATCTTCTTACCTTAAAAAATATACAACTTGACAAAAGAAAGCATAGGCATAACTGATTAGCCCTGAGGGCTTTTCACTTAATTCTGAGCTAATAATAACATAGAATCATACACATCTTAATTCATTGCATCTGTAGCTACCTCTGAGTCTACAACTGACTGTCCGTTTCAGATACTATAATATTTGGGCTTCTGAAAATTTTTACCTCTCGGGCAGCCGTAGACCTTGACAAAGTCATTAACTGTCCATGTTTGCTCTATGAGGTTACTGAACTTATGTCTGCCCACATAGTATAGTAGGTGTTGAGCAATTTCAATGGATTATAACATCATATATCAAAACCTGTAAACATTCCTAAGTCAAAACAAAAAGGAGCACCAAGAAGTAATAAAAGGGAAGAGGGGGGGGGGGCAGGGGAGAGAGGGATAGCTGACAGAGACGTCCCTGGCTTTGAGATTTATAATTGGGCTATAGTAATATCTACATCTGCTAGTATGTTAAGGCGGAGTGAATTCAGTAATGTGATCGCATCCTTCCTTATCTATTAATGTACATAACGTGCGGGGAGTCTATTGAGTTTGCGTGATAGAATCCCAATAGAATCTGATATCTGCATAGAATGCAGATTTGCCTCTTTTAAAGTAGCCATATTCTTCACATGAGAGCATCTTGTCAGTGCTTTGTATCCAGCTGTCTTGTGTTGGTGCTGAGGGGGATTTCCAGTGTAGGGCAATCAATGCTTTAGCGCAATTTAGTCCTATGCGTATCAGTGTCTTTCTAATTTTACATTGAAGTGGGGGGTCTCTTTTAAGAGGATTAATTTTGGGTTTAGGGAGAAATCTGCTTCCGCTAGTTTCCTCAATGTGGACTCTACCCCGCTCCAGTAAGAGTGTAGTTTTGGGCATGACCACCACATATATATCGTGGTGCCCCGCTCATTGCATCCCCTCCAACACGATGATGAAGAGGCAGGGTAAATGTTGTTTAATCTAGCTGGTGTCAAGTACCAGCGTAGAAGGACTTTATAATTGAGCTCGATAATTTTAGGTGAGGTAGAGGAGGTGCGTGTATTCTGGTAAATTTGTAGTCATTGTTTAGGTTCCATTGTTGTACCCAGTTATCTATGCCACCTGGCTGCGTATGGAGGGAGTAGGGGGGGTTTGCGCATTTTGGAGCATACCCTTAGCTAGTGATAGTGAACCTCTGGCAGTTTTCCCCGTTAAGCAGGTTTGTTCAAATGGTGTCGGCGTTCTAAGGAGGTCCCCTCTATTGGGGGTTGTCTGGATAAAGTGTTGTAATTTCACATACTTTAGCCATGGGGCGAAGGAGCCAAATAGAAGTCGTGTAAGTTCCTCCCTAGCTTTGAGTTTGCCCTGTGTAAGTAGAAGTGCTACGGTAATGGAGTCTAGTAGTTCAGTGATTGGTGTGTTTTTTTTCCTGTTTTCATAGCCCCCCATCACCATCAGTTCTAAGTTCGGGAAAGATTGGAGTAAGTGGGGAAACAGGGGTGGACAGGGCCGGTGCCACTTTAATTAAGTGGTCCCATGTGTTAAAGATATGCCGATAAAGTGTGGATGATTGGCAAGAAGGGGTGCGTCTGGATTTAGGGAGCCAACAAAGAGGGCCTGGGTTAGGGGATCTAAGCAGCTGGGAGTCGATCGTTACCCATGCCTTAGAATCCTTTCTGCAATGCCAATCTAAAATTCTCTGCAGCACAGTCGCGTGGTAATATAAGCTTATTTCTGGTAGACCTAATCCTCCATTCTGAAGGGATCTATACATGGTTCCCCGAGCTACCCTTTGGCGGGGTCTCCCCCATACAAAGGCATTCACGGCCCTTTGTAGTTGTTGTATGAATGCCTTAGGGAGTGTGATGGGTATTGCCTGTAATATATATAAAATTTTGGGGAGTATTGTCATTTTGATTGACTGTATTCTGCCCCACCATGACAAAGGTTTTTCTCTCCAAGAGGATAGAGAGTGCTGTATAGAGTGTAGGAGGGGCCGGTAGTTTAGAACAAACCATCGCACTGGATTAGAAGATAAAACTATGCCTAGGTATTTTAGATGCGAATTTTGAATGGACATGATGGTATAAAATCTGCAAAGTTGCTGGGAGTCATGGAGATATTTAGGAGTTCCGACTTGGAATAATTTATGAGGAAATGTGAAAATTTGCTAAAGTTATCAAATTCTATGGTCAGGTTGGGTAGTGATATGTTAGGTAAAGTAAGGGTGACTAACACGTCATCCGCGAACATAGTTAGTTTGTGGGAGTCTGGGCCGATGGTAATACCGTGAATGTGTGGATTTTTCCTGATGTGGCAAGCCAGAATCTCCATCGTGAGGACAAAGAGAATAGGGGATAGGGAGCAACCCTGTCTGGTCCCGTTACGGATATTAAAACTTTGTGAGAGAACCCCATTTGCGCAAACTTTTGCTGAGGGACCATTATAGAGATGAAATATACGTTTAATCATTAATTCACCAAAACCAAAGTGTTTTAGTGTGCTATGCAGAAAAGGCCAATTCAGTCTATCAAAGGCCTTTTTCGCATCAGTGGAGACCAGGACAGCAGGGATCTGTTTTGTTTTTGCGTATTCCATTAAATGGAGAATCCGAATAATATTGTCCCTGGCCTCCCTGAGCAGAACAAAGCCGGCCTGGTCTACATGTATTAGTGTAGGGAGTATTTTGCTGATACGATTTGCTAGGATCTTGGCATAAATTTTTATGTCCCCATTTAGTAGGGATATTGGGCGATAGTTACTTGGTTCTGTGGGGGATTTTCCTGATTTAGGAATAACCAAAATGTGAGGTTAGGGGGGAGTAGTCCATCTTTGTCGAGGGAGTTGAAAAGATTAGTAAGGTGAGGGGCCAAAATAGATTGGAACTGTTTATAATATGAGGCCGAGAAGCCATCAGGGCCAGGACTTTTATGCAAGGGTGTACTATTTATAGCTGCAATAACCTCTTGCAGGGATATGGGGTCTTCTATTTGTTCAGAGATATGGTCAGGTAAAGTTAGAATATTGGCGCTTTGTATATAAGAATCTATTGCCTCGTGGTCCGAGGAGTGGGGAGTTACAGGGATGTTGTAAAGGTTTTTATAGTAATCTCTAAAAATATTTGCAATTGTTCTACTATCATGTGTACATTCCCCTAGTGTGGCTGGCTGTGACAATTTATGGATAAAGTAGTTATCTGTGCGAGTTTTAAGGGCTCTGGCCAATAATGGACCTGCCTTGTTGCCTTCTACAAAATAGAGTTTTTTTAAATAGATTGCGCCTCTCTGCTAAGTAGGTAATTTAGCTCGCGCCTGGTCTTGGTTAATTGTGTTATGTGTTGCTTATTGTTTGGGGTTTGCATATGTAGTTTCTCTATATTTTGAAGCTGCTGGAGTAGTAGAGTGTATCTTTCATTATAGTTTTTCCGTAATATAGATGTCTGCTTCATAAATTCTCCTCTAACTACCGCTTTGTGTGCTTCCCAGACTAGAGCGGGGGATGTATCTGGCGTTGCATTATGTAGGAAATAGTCTTTGAGCGAGCGTATGATTTTATCTTTAATTAATGGCTGCAATAGGAGAGTTTCGTCTAGGCGCCAATGGGGATCGGAAAGGGGTTTGTCCGGTAGAGCCAAGGACAGCGTTACCATCGAATGGTCTGACCAGGGGGTTGGCAAAATTTCAGAGAGCTTCACTAGGGGCAAACTCCCCTGGTCTATAAATATGTGGTCTATTCTTGAATATGACTTTTGGGGGTTAGAGTAAAAAGTGTATGTCCTTTGTGACGGGTGTTGGATTCTCCAAGTGTCTAGTAGTGTTGCACTACGTAGGGCCCTCGAAATGGCACCCAGGGAGCTTCTAGGTACTGAGCTCCTTTTGTTGGCTACTTCAGAATTTTTATTGTTTAAAAAGATAATCCGCTTATTGCCCATTCCCCAGTTTTGCATAACCAACACAGTTATATTAATATACTTTATACCTTTGTGATCACCTTGTATCTAAGCCTCTGCAGGCTGCTCCATTATTTCAGGTCTTGACAGATATTATTTTAGCCAATCAGTGCCCTCTAATAAGTAACTCCACGGGCGTGAGCACAATGTTATCTACATGGCACACATTAACTTGTACTGTCATCTGTGAAAAACTGTAAAAATGCACTGAGATAAAAGGCGGCCTTCAAGGGCTTAGAAATTAGGCCTACCTTGGTTTAGCTTTCAACAAAAATTACCAAGAGAACAAAGCAAATTTAATGATAAAAGTAAATTGCAAAGTTGTTTAAAATTGCATGCCCTATCTGAATCATGAAAGTTTAATTGTGACTAGGCTGTCTCTTTAAGGTTGAGCTCAATTTGTAAATAAAGATTAAATATAAAAAAAGATGCTATCATGATCAAACTCCTTCCAAGTGTTTTGGTATTTAATTATAAACCAATTATCATTTAAAAACAGTCCTAGCAGCTTTAGTTCCTGATTTATGCTGTATAATTATTTATGCAAATGTATGCTAATGAGGATGGACAGTATTTTTTTTTTTTTTACCAGAAACGGTGCCAACCTTATATACTGATTTCACTTCAGATCAACAATCGATTGATTTTTAGTGTAACCTGCTGAATTACTAAACCCCTGAGGGCCATGCAGTTTACAAATAGATGATGTTGTGTTCCATTTACTTTTGACATCCACCCCCTATAACACTTGTGCAAAAAGATTGTAGAGTACACCCTGTCCAGACTGATCTAGAATTTCCTGGTCTGATCCTGCAAGCTACATGTTGGAAAACACAGACAGGGAGGTGCCGGGGCAGGAGGTAAATAAAAAAATAAAAAGAAATAATAGTTGTAAAAAATTTTAGAAAAAGATGCCAGCAGCAGGGAAATTAGTAAGAAAAATCATGATATGAAACCCATTTTTTTGTTCTTTAATGATTCAGATAGAGTATGTGATTTTAAACTACTTTCTAATTTATTTTTATGATCCATTTTCTTCATTCTTTTGGTATCTTTTGTTGAAAAGCAGGGACATAAGTTCATGCCATGTATATAGATTTGGAGTTATTATCGAAAGACTGCAGGAAGTGAATACACTTGGAATTAGAATGGAACAGAGATCAAAAAGTTGAATTGAAGCATTAGGTGAACAGAGAAAAGGAACACTGGCAATAGATGAAATGTGAAAGGAATTGCATGGAGACAAGAAAGAGATATAAGAACCATCTTAAAGGGACATGAAACCCAAAAACATTATTTCTAATTTACTTCTATTATCTAATTTGTTTCATTCTCTTGGTATGCTTTGTTGAAAGAGCAGCAATGCACAACTGGTTTCTAACTGAACTCATGGGTGAGCCAATCACAATCAATATATATAAGCAGCCACCAATCAGCAGCTAGAAACTAGGTTCTCTGCTGCTCCTGAACTTGCCTAGATAAACCTTTCAGCAAAGGATAACAAGAGAAGGAAGCAAATTAACTAATAGAAGTAAATTGGAAAGTTGTTTAAAATTGTATTCTCTATTTGAATCATGAGAGAAAAATTTTGGGTTTCATATACCTTTAAAGTAACACAATAATAAAATGCTCCAATTTGCTTGATAATTTTATTATTAAAGAGCCATGAAACCCAAAAATGTGCTTTCATTATTCAGATATAGAGAATGCAATTTTAAACAACTTTCCATTTTACTTCTATTATCACATTTTCTTTGTTTTCTTGGTATCCTTTGCTGAAAAGCAGTAAAGTAAGCTCAGGAGCGTGCATGTGTCTGGAGCACTATATGGCAGCAAGAATGTTATCCATTTACAAGAACACTAGATGGCAGCACTATTTCCTGTCATGTAGTGCTCCAGACACCTACCGTACCTAGATATATCTTCAACAAAGAATAACATGGGAATGAAAGCAAATTTGATAATAGAAGTAAATTGGATTTTTTTTTTAATTGTGTGCTCTGTCTGAATCATGAAAGAAAAAAAAGGGGGTTTCATGTCCCTTTAAATTAATGATCTGCAAAAGGTGTTAAAGGGACAGTAAAGTAAAAATTAAACTTGCTTGATTCAGATAAAGCATGCACATTTGAACAACTTTTATTTATCAAATTCGCTTTGTTCTTTTGGAATCTTTTGTTGAAGAGAAAATCTATGTAGGCCTGACAGGAGCTCAGAAGAGTGCACACGTCTTACCATTCAATCTCAGCAGTGTTTGCAATAATGTTTAACTTTGCTGTAAACATTATTGTAAACACTGTTGCCAAATGGCTAAAAATGTGTGCAAGCTCCTGAGCTCAGCTAGGAATACTCTTTAACCTTTTAACGCCGTTAGGACGTTGTATTTCATTCGAATTTTGCTGGGCTCTAGCGCCGAAGGACGAAATACAACGTCCTAACCGCTTGGCTTTCCTGAAGTCACTGGTACTTACCTAATGGGATCGCAGTCTGGAGGGCGTGCCCAGCATCATAGGGACGCCCCCCCTGACGCGATCCCCTCATTGAAATCTCGTGATCACGTGCATGATCACAAGATTTCAATTTGTTTACATTGGAACAGTTGTTCCGATGTAGACACGTTAAACCCGGCACGAAAGGGTTAACAAAGGATTCCAAGAGATCTAAACAAAGTTGATAATAGAAGTTTAAAATGTCATGCTCTATTCAACCCATTTAAGTTTAAAGCTGAGCACTAGGAACTCTCTTGTGATGTTCCTGAGCAGGATATGGTCAGTGATTGACAAATACATGCATATGCCACGTGTTGATTGACACCCCCTGCTGGCGGCCCATTGGCCGCGAGTCTGCAGGGGGCGGCGTTGCACCAGCAGCTCTTGTGAGCTGCTGGTGCAATGCTGAATACGGCGAGCATATTGCTCGCCGTATTCAGCGTGGTCTGACGAACCTGATCCGCAGTGTCGGATCAGGTCCACCAGACCTTGATAAATATGCCCCATTGGATGTGCCAATGACAATAAGTATATGTGTGCATCCACCAATCAGCACCTAAATCCCTGTAGTGTATTGCTACCACCAGAACCTACCTAGGTAATGCATTTCAACAAAGGATATGAAGAAAACAATAAAAGAGAAGGTGGCAAAGAGGCAGAATATATGCCAGATTCTCAATACACTGTACAGATGTACATGAAACATTTGCAACTACTCAGCATAGTACAAGATTGACGCCAAAAGCCATAACACATTCTAGTTGTTCTGATCTTATCAATGACTAGAAGCAGTATGGTGACATTCTGTGACAATCTAAATGAACCTGTTCTACCACTGTCATTTACTACATGTACCTGAGAGTGACCAGGAGCAAGTTAGATAATAAGCTGTATACTTCTAATCAGGGTGGAACAGAGGATCTTGCACTCACTGACACAAAACTCACAATCATTATCACTATAATTCACTGTCAATTTGACGCATATAGGGGCATATTTATCAATGTGCGAGCGGACATGATACGAAGTAGCGTATTATGTCCGCCGCACATCGATAAATGCTGACAGCATACGCTGTCGGCATTTATCATTGCACCAGCAGCTCTTGTGAACTGCTGGTGCAATGCCGCCCCCTGCAGATTCGCGGCCAATCGGCCACTAGCAGGGGGTGTCAATCAACCCGAACGTATTCGATTGGGTTGATTTCTGTCCGCCGCCTCAGAGCAGGTGGACAAGTTATGGAGACCGCTGCTTCATAACTTCTGTTTCCGGCGAGCCTGAAGGCTCGCCAGAAACGATAAATATGACCCTTAATGTTTGTCACTGCTGATTAATGTGACATTAGAAATCAATGGACAAATCCTTTCAGCTATGTGCTTATGCAATGTGTATTTATTTATGTCTTTATCAATGTGTGCTGTCATACTTTATTTGTAGCAATTTATTTTCAGTTTAGTCTGCCTTATAAGTTTAAAATCCTTAAAGGGACATAAAACTTTTGTGATTCAGATACAGCATAGAATTTTAAAGAACTTTCAAATTTACGTCTAGTTAAACACATCAGGTGAGCCAATGAAAAGATACATAAGTGTGTGCCCACCAATGCATTTGCTTAGGCAGATAACAGTGTCTTGTACCATGTAACCAGAGTGATCTCAGTGCAATACAAAGGCACTGACAAATGTCTGAGCAGATTCGCAGTTTCAAATGCTGATGCATGGAGCATACCTGAAAACAGTGAAAGTTTTTAGAAGATAGATATATAATACTATATTATACTATACTATATTGCAAAAATGTTTCTGTTAAAAATTAAAATGCAATTGGAAGGGACATGATACCTAAACGTTTAAACACTTGAAAGTGATGCAGCATAGCTGTAAAAAGCTGACTAGAAAATATCACCTGAACATTTCTATGTAAAAAGTGAAGATATTTTACCTCAAAAGTTCCTCAGTAGCCACATCCCATTGTAAAGGGACTTTAAGCAGCCAATAAGAATGCTAGTCCTGGGACTTGCAAGGGAGTATGCACCTGGCATGTGCAGGCACAGTCATGTTATTTGTCTCCTCAGATTATAGAAGTTTACTATAAAATCTTGTGAGATTTCAATGAAATCTCATTAAATCACAGTAAAGCAAAGTGTGACTTCAGCACTGATGAAGCTGATAGGCTGTTGTGTTTCCTTTTTTCTCCACATGCAGCTGACAGTAGCTGAAAGATAAATGTGCACAGAGCAGAGTAATTTGAGGTGAAATATCTATCTTTTTACATTGAGATGTTCAGGTGATATTTTCTCGTCAGCTTTTTTATTGTTATGCTGTATCACTCTCAAGTGATTAAGCACATGGGCAATTTTAAACAAATTTCCAGTTAACTCTCAATATGAAAATGTAAACAATCTTTTTGTATGCACACTTTCTGAGGCACCAGCTACTACTGAGCACAAGCAAGAATTTACAATATGATGACTCATTGGCTGATGACTGTCATATGATGCAGGGGGAAAGAAAATAGGACTAAGTTTGAAATATGTCAGAAAAAAAAATCTACTACTCATTTGAAATTCAGACTAAGTGCTTGCATTGTCCTTTTATTGTGCCTTTGTTGATTATGCAAATCGACTGTATTTAATGGCCCTTTAAATGAAAGTTGTGAATTCTAATTTTAAAACAAATATAAAGTTTGTTTATAAATAGCTAGTTTGTGGGACAGATTTTAACTGGCTGATAAGGACAACTCCTATAGTTGCCAAAAATAATTATACCACATCAAATGAATATAATTTTAAAAGTCCCCTCAATTACTTAAGTAAAGTAAAAATAAAAGGCTTTGTTCTGTTTGTCTCAACTAGACCTTGATGAAATCTGCTGAAGAAAACCATAAAAAGCCAGATTTAGAACAAACAGGGCTGTTTATTAGCATGAAGCCCTAAAACAAAACAATCTATTGCTTTATGTGCTTATGCTAGTATACCCTGAAAACTTTCTCCATGTAGAGAAAAAGCTACAGCAGAGAGGGATGACTAGAAGATGCAGAAATATAGTGCAAAAAGTTTGGATATTTTTTATTGACTCCCTGTAATGCATTGCTGAAGTGGGACTGCATTAATAGTAACCTCTTAAAGGTACACTGAACCAAAATAATGTCTTTCGTGATTCAGATAGAGCATATAATTTTAAGCAACTTTCTAATTTACTCCTATTATCAATTTTGCTTCGTTCTCTTGCTATATTTATTTGAAAAAGAAGGCATCTAAGCTTTTTTTTGTGTGGTTCAGAACTCTGGACAGCACTTTTTTATTGGTGGATTAATTTATCCACCAATCAGCAAGAACAACCCAGGTTGTTCACCAAAAATGGGCCGGCATCTAAACTTACATTCTTGCATTTCAAATAAAGATACCAAGAGAATTAAACAAATTTGATAATAGGAGTAAATTAGAAAGTTGCTTAAAATGTCATGTTCTATCTGAATCACAAATGAAAAAATTTGGGTTCAGTGTCCCTTTAACAACCACCGATGTACGGTCCTTCACATGCACCCATACATGCGCCAGAAATAGCGTAGGTCTTGCCAATGTCAGCAAGACCACGCAAATCTGCATGCCGCTGTCGGCAAAGCTGTACTAGTAAAACACTTAACGAACACGGTTGTACAGGGTATTTTGAAACAGCCTTTTACATTGCACATAAGTTAAACACTGGAAACATTTTAGAGTTTTGTTAACATACATGGTATTGATTAATTAAATGTCCATTCATCCCTTTTGGAGAGGCTGTATACAGTAAACGGCATACAGATTTACATGTATATAGGTACATAACCATATGTAAATGTGATGACTATGTCATATCATGTACAGCTATTGTCATCTGCAGGAAAACTCACTTTAGGACACTAACACCTACAAATGGTGCAATTTCATATGTCATATTAAAGGGACAGGAAACCCAACATTTTTCTTTCATGATTTAGGTAGAACATACAATTTTAAACAACTTTACAGTTTATTTCTATTATCAAATTTGCTTCATTCTCTTCGTATCCTTTGTTGTAGGAGCAGCAATGCACTACTGGTTTCTAATTGAACACATGGGTGAGCCAATGACAATCAGTATAATTATATATATGCAGCCACCAATCAGCAGCTAGAACCTAGGTTATTTGCTGCTACTGAGCTTTTCTAGATAAACCTTTAAGCAAAGGATAACAAGAGAAGGAAGCAAATTAAATAATAGAAGTAAATAGGAAAGTTGTTTAAAATTGTTACAAATCAATTATCTCTGGTTATCTAGATACGGTACATGACTCTTCCATGGGTCCATGGGCTCAAACTGTGAGACAAATGTGATTTAAAATTGTTAGGAGTAGGAGGAGCTTGGGGGAGTCAGATTCCCTAGTGCCTAGGGCAGCACAAAAACTAAATACGCCCTGCCTGTTACAAAGTATTACTGTGTAATGCTATATAAAATGTAGCATTGTCAAACAGTGCTATTGACCTCGAGTCAAATAACTATCCAATCATTAGGTGCACATAATACAAATCTTTGCTTGAGGTAGCTCTGAATCAGCTTTATAAAAAAAAAACATATATTAATATTATCCCACTAAAGTGTTCTCTAAATCCAGTAGCCTTGATTTACTAAATTTCTGGAAAAAAATTGTCCACTTCCTATGCTGTCCTAAGAAGCTTAAAGGGACAGTAAAGTCAACTTTAAATTGTCATGATTCAAATAGAGCAGGCAATTTTATTTCTGTGCCCTGCCAAAATGATCTAAAAATCCTTGTCATTACTGCTAGTAGTGTTGCCAGCCGTCCTCCACAAAATACTGGTAAATTTGGGCACAGTGGTCAGTGAGGTCACACAATGTCCTCCCCCAGCAAAGCTCTACCTCAGACCCCACTCTTGATCCTGCCATATATATATATTTTTACAACTAGGCAGTAATTTTACCTCTTAGCTACCAGTAACATACACATCAATAATTGTGCCTCTTTGGCTGCCAGTAACACATATAAACAGTGACACTTTGACCCCCTTGCCTGCTCCTCACATAGTTCTGCTCCATATTTGTAATACATTAAAGAATAAGAGGCCTTTTATATTTAGCAAACACTCAGGTACCTTGAATATATAGACATTTTAGTGTCCATATTTTTGGGAAGACTTTACTGGACAGCTGCTAAAATAGTGATCTTGCAAGATTATTTAAGGAGTTGTGTCAATACTGCCTGGTCCCTCCAACAATTTTAAAAAGGCAAATTTTCGTTTGAGAACTGTTAATCTCACTATGTTCTGAATGTGAAGAAGATACAAATGCATTACAACATAATGCTAAAATAAAACGACTGATGCCATAAAGTTTTTGATTATTAGGCCCTTAGTGTTTAACCGTGTCATGGTCTATGCATATTTAAAAAAATATTGTATATTATTGTATAAATTTATTTCCTCCTAATGTATAACAAAATGAAGATTTTTGTGTAGCGTTTTACAAGTGGTTATAAGTGTTATAAATCTTTTGGATGAGATTTTGCTAGTAGGATACTTTGTTACTGTTGCTAATGAACTAAATTTCTTAATGTGTCAGGTGGAGGGGTGGAGCTAAGACGGTAACTTTTCTATATAATAGTGGTAGGAGGGGTAGGCCTTTATAGCCTTTGATTAAGCGGAGTTACATCTGTCTGGGAGACCCGTTAGGCCACGCCTCTTTCATGACATTCACATGTGGAGGACGAGTGCACTGTTTGGAACTGCTTTGAGATGCCGTTACTAACCCTGGTGTTAAACTCTGGGACACTTCTTCACAGTCTGAAGGAGAGAATAAACGTTTGCACCGCTATAAGGACTGCAGTCACTTGCTGTTCGGGGGGATCCTGCTCCTATAACACACTCTACATACCTCACATGTTTGAGGTTTTATCTAGTGAGCAGTTCCTAAAAGGGAGACTTATTCATTTTGGTTTTATGGATTGTTTTGATTAAAGGGACAGTCTACTCAAAAATTGTTATTGTTTAAAAAGATAGATAATGGCTTAACTACCCATTCCCCTGCTTTGTACAACCAACGTTGTTATATTAATTTACTTTATAACATTTAAACCTCTAAATCTCTGTCTGTTTCTAAGCCACTATAGACGGTCTCTTAATCACATGCTTTAATTAGCTTTTCACAACAGGGGAGTGCTAGTTCATGTGGGCCATATATAGGCTGACCATATTGCTGCTTTAAAAAGGGACACATATAAAAATACATAAGTCAGGGTTCTCATAATGGAACATTATTCCAACCCATTTCTTTAAACAGTACTGACATATGTATTTTTCATGTGTCCCTTTTTAAAGCAGCAATATGGTCAGCCTAGCCATATAGATAACATTGTGCTCACGTCCGAGGAGTTGTTTAAGAGTTAGCACAACACAATACTAAATGCAAGTCAATAGATAATAAATCATCACAGTCATGTGGTCAGGGGGCTGTCAGAAGGTTCCTAGATACAAGGTAATCACAGAGGTAAAAACTATATTAATATAACTGTGTTGGTTATGCCAAACTGGGTAATGTGTAATAAAGGGATTATGTATCTTTTAAAACAACAAAAATTATATTGTAGACTGTTCCTTTAAATCTTAATACAGGTATATTGTGTGTTTCCTTTTTTCTTTGTATTAGATTAGAAAAACAGATAAGTAGATAAATCATTTGTAAGTTTTACTAAAGGATTGTAACATTTATATAAGTGCTTGTGGTACTCACTCATCATATTGAAAGTCTGTTAACTCCAGGGGATTTCTTTCACACTCCTCCATCTTGTAGGAGTCTGTAAAGAGAGAAGAATTCTAATCAACGTATAAATACAATCAGCCTATTATAGGTACATTAAAGGCTAAGCATAATATGTATTATGAGCAATAAATTCCTGCCTTGCAAAAAATATGCATACAAAATATTATTAATATAACCAATTAAAGGGGCATTTTAATGCAAATGTAAACACATCACTGACTGATCCTATTTGAATAGGTGTTTAAAGGGATATAAAACCCAAACATTTTGTTTGGTGATTCAGACAGAGCATGTCATTTAAAAAAAAACTTTCCAATTTACTTCTATTATCAAATTTGCTTCATTCCCTTGGTATTCTTTGTTGAAGAGATACCTAGGTAGGATTCTGGAGCACTACAAGGCAGGAAATTGTGCTGCCATATAGTGCTCTTGCTAATGTATAACATTCTTACAAAACTGCTACCACATAGTGCTCCAGACACATGCACGCGCCTGAGCTTACATCCCTGCTTTTCCACAAAAGATACCAAGACAACAAAGAAAATTTGATGATAAGAAGTAAATGTAACAGTTGATTAAATTTGCATGCGCTTTCTGAATAATGGAAGAAACATATTGGGTTTTATGTCCCATTAAAGGGTTAGTAAGCACTTTGCAGCAAGAACCCTGTAAGTTTACACGTGCAAGGTATAGCTACAGTGGTCCACAATAGGTCCTGTTCCGCAGCTCTAAGCCTTGCAGCTCTTAAGCAGGGAATTGGCAAGGTCATGCCATTGGTGTTCCTGATTGGCTGACCTGCTACAAGGCACAGCTACCAAAAGGATTTCATTTCAAATGTGATGTTTTAACCATTGGTCATGATATATTTGTACAAATGTCATACCTTGCATCACTCTATTCAGCTGTAAATTATGGGGATTTAACAGTTCATTTTAAGAACCATTGACATATTGGGTGAGAAATGGTTAATTTTTTGTTTTTTTTATTGATTAATCAGCTCCATTTGGGCCTTTTAAAACTTATATTGTACACCTTTGTGACATTGATCTATGATTACTCCTAATTGAGCTAAAATGCATAAGATCTGTTCTATTTATACTTCTTTTCTACTTCTTTATGTCTTCTATTTTTTTGCAACTTAAGGGACATGAAATCCAAATTTTTTCAGTATTCAGATAAAACATACAATTTTAAACAATTTTTTAATTGATTTATATTATCAAATTTGCTTCATTCCTTTGCTATCCTTTGCTGAAGGAGCATCAATGCACTTCTGAGAGGGAGTTGAACACATCTAGCCAGCCAATCACAAGAGACGAGTGTGTGCAGGTATCAATCAGCAGCTAGCTCCCACTAGTGTAGGATATGTACATATTTTTCAACAATGGATACCAAGAGAACAAAGTACATTTGAAAATAGAAGTGAATTTAAAAGTGTCTTAAAATGATCTGCTCTATCTGAATCATGCAAGTTTAAATTTGACTTTCCCTATCCCTTTACCTGTCTTTCCTGTATGAATTAGATAAATATGTTTCTGCATGTTTGTTTGTCTGTAGGTTTGTGAAACCTAACTTGCTATATGTAATTACTCATTTAAAGGGACATGAAACCCAATTTTTTCTTACGATTCAGATAGAGAATATCATTTTAAACAACATTCCAATTTACTTCTATAATCTAATTTGCTTAATTGTTTAGATATCCTTTGTCTTCTGAGGCATCAATCGGCAGCTACTGAGCCTATTTAGATATGCTTTTCAACAAAGGATAATGAAGCAAATTAGATAATAGAAGTTAATTTAAAAGTCGTTTAAAATTCCATGCTCTTATAAGTCATGAAAGAACAAATTTGAGTTTCATGTCCCTATAAAGAAAAATACATCATAACGGGCACCTTATCTAAAAGGGTAGCTTGCCATTTGCTATATAATGTTTTTACTATATACAAAGGGCGAGATTACATATGCGGCATCGGCCGCAAAATCCGGCATTGGCTGTTTTTAGTAGGATATTGCTATCACATATACGCTGCCGCCGCATATGAATGCAGAACTTATATTTCACCCGTCATCTGCTATTTTTACTCCCATAAACTAACATAGAACTGGCGTTTCAAGTCGGTATCACATAGTCAGCGGAAGGACTTACGCATCGAAAATGGAGAAATTGGAGAAATTTTACTCCATTTTCACCTCGCCACATATAGGCAGGCGTAGAAAGCCTTGCTCTGAATATGTATGCACTGTAACTCCCTGGAAGTCTTAACAAATACCTAACGCATGCGCAATATCTACCTGTCAACCGCCATCCCCTGCCGCAATAACTAAATAAAATGTATTAACCCCTACTCTGCCAACCCCCACATCGCAAAGTACACAATAAAGTGATTAACCCCTAATCCGCCATTCACCCACATCGCAATCTAACTAATAAAGTGATTAACCCCTAATCCGCCATTCACACACAACGCAAATAATTTAAAGTATTAACCCCTAAACCACCAACCCCCCCAACGCCAACTACCTAATTACACTATTAACCCCTAAACCCCCCCCACAACGTAAAGTATCAATCTAATCACTAAGCCCCCTAATCTAACACCTCCTAACAACTTCAAATAAACTACTCTGCGCCGCCTTTGCTCCAGATGAAGAAAGAAGATGTCCCTGCGCTGGATGAAGATGGAGCCACCTGGAAGAAAACCTTCCCCGCCAGACTTCAGGAATGGTGAGTACCTGTTTCGGAGTTAGAGTTAATTACTTTTTTTGTTTTTTGGTTGTTTTTTTAGATTAGGTCTTTTTTATTTTAAAGGGCAGCAAAAGAGCTGATTGCCCTTTTAAGGGCAATACCCGTACAAATGCCGCTTTAGGGGTAATGGGTAGCTTAGGTTTTTTTAGAGTTAGGATTTTTTATTTTGGGGGGTGGGGGGGGGGGGGGGTTTTTACTTTTAGGGGTTAATTTGTACTTTATTTAGGTAAAAGAGCTGTTTGCTATAGGGCAATGCCCTACAAAAGGCAATTTTAAGGGCTATTGGTTAGATTAGGGGGTGTTTTTATTTTGGGGTGGCTTTTTTGTTTTTATAGGGGTATTAGATTAGGTTTAATTTTTTTTATTTTGGATAATTTGGTTTATTATTTTTTTGTAATCTTAGATTTTTTTATTTTTGGTAATATTAGATTTTCTTTTTTTTATGTAATCTTAGGTTTATTTTTTATTTTTACTGTAATGTTAGATTTTTTTTTAATAGGAAGTTAGGATATTTTTATTTTGCTAATTATTTTTTTTAGGGAGATAGTCTTTTTATTTTGCTAATGTTAGTTTATTTGGGGTTAAGTTAGGAGGTGTTAGGTTAAGGGGCTTAGTAACTAGATTGATACTTTGCGTTGTGGGGGGTTGGCAGTTTAGGGGTTAATAGTGTAATTAGGTAGTTGGCGTTGTGGGGGGGTTGGCGGTTTAGGGGTTAATACTTTAATTAGCCTATTTGCTTTGTGGGTGAATGGCGTATTAGGTGTTAATCACTTTCAGCTAGATTACGAGTTTTGCATTATGAGCGGCTCGCTGCTAAGTTGCAAGTTATTTCCACCGCTCACCTCCCTATAGCGCTGCTATTACAGGTTTTCATAAACCCGGCATTAGCAGGCAATATTGCAGCGTTAAGCTCCATTGAGCTCCATACCGCACCCAAATACCAGCGCTGCTTTGAGCTGGTTTTACGTGCTTGTGCACGATTTCCCCATAGATGTCAATAGGGAGAGCCGGCTAAAAAAAAGCCTAACACCAGCACTAAAGCTCCGAACGCAGCCCCATTGATACCTATGGGGAAAGAAAATTTATGTTTTACACCTAACACCCTAACATAAACCCAGAGTCTAAACACCCCTAATCTGCCTCCACCTACATTACACTTATTAACCCCTAATCTGCCGCCCCCAATGTCATCGCTACCTATATTACACTTATTAACCTCTAATCTGCCGCCCCAACACCTACATTACCTTTATTAACCCCTAATCTGCTGTCCCGAAATCGCTGCAACCTATATTACACTTATTAACCCCTAATCTGCCGCCCCCAACATCGCCACCACCTACATTATACTTATTAACCCCTAATCTACCGCCCCTAACATCGCCGCCACCTACCTACATTTATTAACCCTTAATCTGCCGCCCCCAATGTCGCCGCCAGCTACCTACATTTTTTAACCCCTAATCTGCCGCCCCCAATGTCGTCACTACCTACATTACACTTATTAACCCCTAATTTTCTGCCCCCAAAGTCGCCGCCACTATACTAAAGTTATTAACCCCTAAACCTAACCCTAAATCTAACCCTAACCTTAACACCCACTAACTTGAACATAATTAATATAAATCTAAATAAAAATTACAATTAATACCTAAATAATTCCTATTTAAAACTAAATACTTACCTATAAAATAAAACCTAAGCTAGCTACAATATAACTAATAGTTACATTGTATCTATCTTAGGTTTTATTTTTATTTCATAGGCAAGTTTGTATTTATTTTAACTAGGTAGACTAGTTAGTAAATAGTTATTAACTATTTACTAACTACCTAGCTAAAATAAATACAAATTTACCTGTAAAATAAAACCTAACCTGTCTTACACTAACACCTAACCTTTCACTACAATTAAACAAATTACATTAATTAAATACAATTAACTAAATTACAAAAAAATTACACAAAATAAAAAAGAAATCATCAAATATTTAAACTAATTACACCTAATCTAATAGCCTTATCAAAATACCCCCCCCCCCAATAAAAAACCCCTAGCCTAAACTAAACTGCCAATAGCCCTTAAAAGGGCCTTTTGCGGGGCATTGCCCCAAAGAATTCAGCTCTTTTACCTGTAAAAAAAATACAAACAACCCCCCAACAGTAAAACACACCACCCACACAACCAAACCCCCCCAAATAAAATCCTATCTAAAAAAACCTAAGCTCCCTATTGCCCTGAAAAGGGCATTTGGATGGGCATTGCCCTTAAAAGGGCATTTAGCTCTTTTTCAGTCCAAACCCTAAGCTAAAAATAAAACCCACCCAATAAGCCCTTAAAAAAACCTAACACTAACCCCCGAAGATCCACTTACAGTTTTTGAAGACCGGACATCCATCCTCAACGAAGCCGGGAGAAGTCTTCATCCAAGCGGGCAGAAGTCCTCAATGAAGCCGGGAGAAGTCTTTATCCAAACGGCAAGAAGTAGTCCTCCTCCAGGCGGGCAGAAGTCTTCATCCAGACGGTATCTTCTATCTTCATCCTTCCGACGCGGAGTGGCTCCATCTTCAAGACATCCGGCGCGGAGCATCCTATTCATACGGTCCCAGCCGTACACTGAAGGTACCTTTAAATGACGTCATCCAAGATGGTGTCCCTTGAATTCCGATTGGCTGATAGAATTCTATCTGCCAATAGGCAATTAAAGGTGAAATAATCCTATTGGCTGATGCAATCAGCCAGTAAGATTGAGCGTCAATCTTATTGGCTGATCCAATCAGTCAATAGGATTGAGCTCGCAATCTATTGGCTGTTCCAATCAGCAGCGATTTTGGGGGCAGCAGATTAGGGGTTAATAACAGTAATGTAGGTTGCGGCGATGTTAGGGACAGCAGATTAGGGGTTAATAATATTTAACTAGTGTTTACGATGCGGGAGTGCAGCGGTTTAGGGGTTAATATGTTTATTATAGTGGCAGCGATGTCCGGAGCGGCAGATTAGGGGTTAATAATTTTATTTTAGTGTTTGCAATGCAGGTGGGCCTCGGTTTAGGGGTTAATAGGTAGTTTATGGGTGTTATTGTACTTTTTAGCACTTTAGTTATGAGTTTTATGTTACGGCTTTGTAACATAAAAGCCATAACTACTGACTTTCAGTTTACGGTATGGATCTTGTAGTTATAGGCTGTACCGCTCACTTTTTGGCCGGACAGGCAAACTCGTAATACCGGCGATGTGGAAGTCCCATTGAAAAAGGACTTTTTGAAAGCTGCGGTAGTTACGTTGCGTTACGGCCCAAAAAGTGTGTGGTACAGATATATCTGTAAAACCCGTAATACCAGTGGTAGTGAAAAAGCAGCGTTATGAAGCTTTTTCACTCATAACGCAAAACTCGTAATCTAGCCGTTTATTAGGTAGATTACAATGTGGGGGGTTGGCAGTTTAGTTTAGGTAGATTGCGATGTGGGGGGTTGGCGGATTAGGGGTTAATACTTTTGTTAGTAGTTGTGATGTGGGTAGATGGCGGTTTAGAGGTTAATACACTTTATTATTAGTTGCGATGTGGGAGGATGGCGGATATAGGGGTTTTGACGTGTCGGATTTATTTTTTGGAGGTGAGTTAGACTTTTACGTGCGATGCAACATTTTTATGTTTTTTTCTTACGTGCCGGCAGATCATAAACTGCCGTAAGTCACTGGCGACACCAAAAAATGTCTATTTCCTCACATTTCTGAACATCGCCAGTTTATCCGACTTACGGTAGTTTATCATCTGACGGTGCTGTATATGTGATTCACCCGATGTGCAAGGTGAATTTACAGGCGGCGTGGATTTGAGCAGTTGCGCTGAAGCCTACGTCATATATGAAATCTCGCCCAAGGGGGCCTATCTATCAAGCTGTCAACCGCAAATACGCCGGAATTCCGCATCGTAATTGTTGCGAGATTGATCCGACCTAGTTATCAAAGCCTCAAGACCGGCAAATGTTTAAATTTGTGATGTAACATACGATCCCGCAATCTCAATCCGACGCAGATCGATGCTTACGTCATTACAGATGTTCCAAATACACATTCAGCTCTATTTGACACTTTTTCCCATTTATCAAATAGTTAACAGGTACATTCTCGTCTTTTTCGACACAGCGTACCTGGGTTTCAATCCGCCACCCTTGAGGCCGTGGATGCCATAAAAATCAATGGGAGTCTGAAAGCACCGAAAGCTTATGTTCGATGCTGCCAGAGAATTAAGCAGATCCCATTGATTTCTATGGTAGAAAATGAGTGACATTTACACCTAGCACCCTAACATAAACCTCAAGTCTAAACATCCCTAATCTGCCGCCCCCGACATTGCGACACCTAAATAAAATGTATTAACCCCTATTCCGCCGCTAAATAAACTTATTAACCCCTAAACATCTGGTCTCCCACATCACCCCCACATTGCAAAAAACTAAATTAAGATATTAACCCCTAAACCTAACAACCCCTTAACTTTACATTAAAATGACAAAATCCCTATCTTAATATAGATTAAAACTTACCTGTAGAATTAAAATAAGCTATTTTTAAACTATTAATTAACCTACCCTAACTATTATACTACAATTAAATTAAACTACCAATTAAATAAACTAAATTACATATTAAAAAAAACCAACCCTACTAAAATTATTTAAATATACAATAAAACCTTATTAAAAGTACTAAATCACAAAAAAAAACCACTAAGTTACAAAAACAAACAAACACTAAATTACGAGAGATTTTTTTTTAAATTAAAAATAAGTTTTTAACACCTAATCTAATAGCCCTATCAAAATAAAAAAGCCTCCCCAAAATAAAAAAACCCTAGCCTACAATAAACTACCAATGGCCCTTAAAAGGGCCTTTTGTGGGGCATTGCCCCAAAGATATCAGCTCTTTTACCTGTAAAAAAAAATACAAACACCCCGAACAGTAAAACCCACCACCCAACCAACCCCCCCAAATAAAAACCTTAACTCTAAAAATAACCTAAGCTACCAATTGACCTGAAAAGGGCATTTGTATGGGCATTTAGCTCTTTTACTGCCCAGACCCTAATCTAAAAATAAAACCCACCCAAAAAACCCTCAAAAAAGCCTAACACTAACCCCTGACGATCCACTTACAGTTCTTGAAGTCCTGCTTGAAGGATCCATCCAGCCGCCAAAGTCCTCATCCAGGCGGCAAGAAGTCTTCATCCAGACGGCATCTTCTATCTTCATCCATCCGGCGAAGTCGTCATCCAGGCGGCAAGAAGTCTTCATCCAGACGGCATCTTCTATCTTCATCCATCCGGCGCGGAGGGGGTCCATCCTGAAGACATCCGGCGCGGCGCATCCTCTTCATACGGTCGCCGCCGTACACTGGAACTTGAATGCAAGTGACGCAATCCAAGATGACATCCCTTGCATTCCTATTGGCTGAAAATTTTGATTCAGCCAATAGGAATTAGGGCTGTTAAAATCCTATTGGCTATTCAAATCAGCCAATAGGATTTAAGCAGCTCTCATTCTATTGCTTAATTCGAATTAGCCAATAGAATGAGAGATGCTTAAATCCTATAGATGACTGTTAGTTAACAACAGTCCGATGCTCATCTCCCCTTTGTGTGCATGTTTTTGACAGCTTTTTTATAAATATGGAGATTGTATTCAGATCCGCGGGCCGCAATGTTTTGGCGATGTTAGGCGAGCGTATTGATGCCGGCAAATGCAATATAGTTGACGATTTTATACATATCACCCAAACCAAAATGTCTAAGTTACAATTTTACAAACCTAATGCATTCCCGATTCTTTGCTGATGCCAAGTCAGGTTGTAACAAGTACTTTGGCTTAGATAAACTGCAAGTGTCTACCATAGCAATTGACAGAACTGTTCAATCCTTTGCAAAATGTAAAAAATATCAAACATTACATTTGTGTTATGTTATTAAATTAGGAGGTTTCAGTTGTTTCATCTGCCATCACAGAATCTATCATTCAAATCAAGCATACTCTCACTTAACACTTCAACTGCCAGGGTGCTCGCAAAATTCATATGAAACTCCAACAGGCCCATTTATCAAGCTCCGTACGGAGCTTGAAGGGCCGTGTTTCTGGCGAGTCTTCAGACTCGCCAGAAACACAAGTTATGAAGCAGCGGTCTAAAGACCGCTGCTCCATAACCCTGTCCGCCTGCTCTGAACAGGCGGACAGGAATCGCCGGACATCAACCCGATCGAATACGATCGGGTTGATTGACAGCTCCCTGCTGGCGGCCGATTGGCCGCGAGTCAGCAGGGGGCGGCGTTGCACCAGCAGCTCTTGTGAGCTGCTGGTGCAATGTTAAATGCGGAGAGCGTATTGCTCTCCGCATTTAGCGAGGTCTTGCGGACCTGATCCGCAGTGTCGGATCAGGTCCGCAAGCCCTTTGATAAATGGGCCTGCAAGTGTAAGCAGAACCTATGTCTATAGGGATACTATATTTTACTAGTCAATGAAGAAAAGTTACTAGTCCTCTCAATGTTAAAGATAGGGGAAAACATTACTTTCTCATCTGGGACTAGTGGGCTAATCGAAGTTTCCAGCCCTGTAAATCTTTCTCTCACTCTCTCTAACTCTTTTGAAATTGCCAATTATTAATGACCCCTCTTCTTTGACTGCACACCTCCCCCATATATGACTTCTGAAGAAACCACTGCCCTGGACAGGTGAAAGGCAAATGTCACCATCTGAAAACAACTACTACACATGCAAATTACAGTCAAATCCACAGCAAGCTTCATATTTGCAGTATATGATACTGACCAGTATAACACATTATTATCACATTGACTTACATATCCCTTTAATGCTGCATAGACACACGTCTTAAAGGGAGATACGTCCCAAAAATGTCCTTTTGTGATTCAGACAGTGCATACCATTTTAAAAAAAGTTTCCAATTTACTTATATTGTCAAATTTGCTTCATTCCCATGATATTCTGTGTTGAAGAGATACCTAAGTAGTCATCTGGAGCACTACATTGCAGTCTCATTCTCTTGTAAAACTGCTGCCATAAAGTGCTCCAGAATACGTCGCTGCTTTTTAACTAAGGATACCAAGAGTATGAAGAAAAATTGATAATAGAAGTTAGAAAGTTGTTTAAAATTGCATGATCAATTTAGTCTTTGTATCCCTTTAAGAAATATATTGAAAGTTTATCCAAAAAATGCCTTTACAGTTTAACATCAGTAAATAAAACAAAAAACAAGACAAACTGTGTAAAACACAAGTGGTAAAAGAGGCAGTGAGTGGGTAACATAATTAAAAGTAAATACTTTACCTATTCGTTCTAGTGCCCAGTATTAAGATGAGATAGTTTGCAGCCTTTTATTTTGTGCAGATGGTGATTTATGGACACATTCTGCGTTGGAGGCGATGCTCACTGCTTTATGTTGCTAAAATAATAAGATACAATGCTGGATTGTGTCCCATACACAGGGTGATGCTTCGCAGCTGTATACAGGTGTGTTCTGAGCCAGTTTAGTTCTGCAGGTCACATTTGCTTTCCTTACGTCAAAAAGGTGCCACACCTCCTGACCAATAAGAAGCAGAGGGTGTGCACAGCCCTCACAACTAACTTGATCTACAACAATCCTATAGATTTACAGCCGAAAAGTTATGTAATGTTTTCAAATACAAAAACATCTTTCCACCTCACATTATATAGATATATATACCTTCACCTACAATACATTTATGCAGAGCTCAAGTTATTGAGCTCTGCATATATGTAACCAGATTACTGTAATATAGTAGGTTGTATACACATTATGTTTTATATTCAGTAGTCTGAATACTGTTCACACTGCATCGGTACATATCATCATATTATTTTTATGTGTGTGCGTGTGTTGATAGATAGCTAGATACAGCATATGCACACGTTTCCTACTGCATACTGTGTATATATAATGTATATTATTAATTGCTTCTATGCATAAATAACATGCATTTACAAATGTAATGTATCTGTGTGCATTTACAAATGTAATGTGTCTGTGAATATATGGGTTGTAATGTATATAAATGTATATCAATACATAAACTATATTTTCAAGTGTGTGTGAGGATAGGAGTCATAGGGGCTGTAGCGTATCATGTCTGCCAGACATCGCTGAATGCCGACAGCATACGCTGTTGGCATTTAGCATTGCACAAGCAGTTCTAGTGAACTGCTTGTGCAATGCTGCCCCCTGCAGATTGGCTGCTAGCAGGGGGTGTCAATGAACCCGATCAGGTTGATTGCTGTCCGCCGCACAGAGGCTTGCGCGGAAACAGGGGGATCAGGGGCCATTTGGCCCTTGATAATTCGATCCCCATAGTTGTGAGTAGATGTTGCAGCAGTGTATAAGCTATATGTAACACAATGCACACTATACTACACTGTAGATAGATGTGCATCCATTCCACCGACTGCTTTAAAGGGCTACAAAAGTAAATTTGAAATACACCAATTTATTTAGAAGCATTTATGACCAACAAACATAGTAGGTTGTGTGCATCTGCATCAAGCAATTTCATCATAGATAACAATTTTATCATAGATAACATAGGTATGCAGAGTATGTGTGTGTATCAGATGTGCATTCATGCAGCTATGCTTGGTCAGTCATGTGCACAAAAAATCATCAAAAGTCTGACAAATGTTTTCTAGGAAGCCACATTACTAGTGTAATGTGCTTCTGTGCATTTGAAATTCATTTTTGTCCCTTTATTGAAACTACAGAAGATTCTCCTCCAGAGATATTTTAGTTTTATTATTACTATTAGTAATAGTAGTTTTATTAAAGGGACAGTCTACTCCAGATTTGTTATTGTTTAAAAAAGATAGATAATCCTTTTATCCCCAGTTTGCATAACCAACACGGTTTAATTAATATACTTTTTACCTCTGTGATTACCTTGTATCTAAGCCTTTGCAGACTGCCCCCTTATTTTCAGTTCTTTTGACAGACTTGCATGTAAGCCAATCAGTGCCCTCTCATAAGTAACTCCATGGGTGTGAGCACAATGTTATGTATATGGCACACATGAACTAGCTCCCTCTAGCTGTGAAAAACAGTCAAATGCATTCAGATAAGAACCTGCCTTTGAGGTCTTAGAAATTAGCATTTGAGCCTACCTAGGTTTAGATTTCAACTAAGAATACCAATAGAACAAATCAAATTTGATGATAAAAGTAAATTGGAAAGTTGTTTAAAATTACATGCCCTAGATCTGAAACAGGTGCTGGTGGGAGGAGCACAGGTGTAAGGTCGTGCAACGTCTGTTCTCCAGTTCCCAACAAGAGCAGCTGGCAGAAACTATCGTGCTGAACAACCCTGACCTGGGGCGGCTCATGTAGCATATGTACACCGCTTCCAGCACCTTCGCAGTGCTATACCATCGCACTGAGCTTTTGTAATTGCAGCAAATATATTAACTATTAACCATTGGTTATGCTGGACAGAACCTGGGACGAGGAGTCGCCTTACCCAGAGAAGATTCTCTTGGTCGGTCTGATTCCGACGTCCAGGTGCCTAGAGTCCACGGTTTTGGGTCAGGTATTTGTAAATTAAATATATTGGAATTGACTTGGAACTGATATAAGGATGGTTCAATAGGCCATTATACATTGGAACTCTAAAGATTAACGAGAGACTAATTTTTGACTGATGATTTAGACATAAGTTTTCTCCCTCTGGTTTTCTACAAAAAAGTGACTCTATACAAATGTGAAGATCTCCTCCATTTTTAAAAATAATTTTAATTGACCAGGGTATATTGTATATAAATGTTTAGATACAGGTGGAACACTTGTGTAAAAAAAGGGGGAAGGGGGAAAAAAAGTAAAAAATAAAATAAAAAAATATATATACTAGAGAAGAGAAAAAAAAGAAAAGAAACGATAATATGGTTAAGTCTAGCTAATTGATAGGCTATGATAACTCATGACAATTTATAGTAATTTTTAAAGGTACAACAGGTTCTTCAATCTCTAGAGAAAGTATTGGAAGTATATAGATCTAATTTACTCAGCTTAGTAAATATACATATGGGCCTTTAGTTATCAACGTGTCTACTTACCTGCATTCGCCGGCCCCAATACGCTCGCCTAACATTGCCGCCGCGGACCTGAATACGTTCGTCAAAGTTATCAAGAAAGCTGTCAAAAAGCCGCACACCAAGTACGGTGCGATGAGCAGCGGACTGTTGTTAACTGACGGTCATCGATCTCGCTGCTCATCGGCTTTCTTGCTAGCCTGTCACTAAGCACCCACACTATACTATACTGTTTACCCCCTATACCGCCTCTCCCGGACCCCGCCGCAACTCTAATAAATATATGAACCCCTAAACCGCCGCTCCCGGCCCCCGCCGCCACCTGCATAATACCTATTAACCCCTAATCTTCGGCCCCCTATACCGCCGCCACCTACATAAAGTTATTAACCCCTATCCTGCCAATCCCGGACCCCACCACAAATAAATTATTTGTTTAACCCCTAAACCACCGCACCCGGAGCCCGCCGCCACCTACATTACATTTATTAACCACTATCCTGGCCCCCCCTACATCGCCTCCACCTACAGTACATTGATTAACCCCTAATCTCCCCCCCTTACACCGCCGCCACGTATATTAAATTAATTAACCCCTAAACTAAGTCTACACCCTAACCCTAACACCCCCCTAACTTAAATATATTTAAATTAATCTAAATAAATATTCCATAATTAAATAATTAATCCTATTAAAACTAAATACTTACCTATAAAATAAACCCTAGATAGCTACAATATAACTAATGTAGTATCATTGTAGATAGCTTAGGATTTATTTTTATTTTACAGGCAACTTTATATTTATTTTAACTAGGTACAATAGCTAAAATAAATACAAAATTACCTGTACAAAAAATCCTAACCTAAGTTACAATTACACCTAGCACTACACTAATCATTAAATAAATTAAATTAATTAACTACAATTACCTAACATTAAATAAAATTAAACTAAAAATAACTAAAGTCCAAAAAAAACACCTCTAAATTACAGAAAATAAAAAAAATACAAGACGTTTAAACTAATTACACCTAATCTAAGCCCCCTAATAAAATAAAAAAGCCCCCCAAAATAATAAAATTCCCTACCCTATACTAAATTACAAATACCCGCCTTAAAAGGGCCTTTTTACGGGGCATTGCCCCAAAGTAAATCAGCTCTTTACCTGTAAAAAGAAAGATAAAACCCCCCCAACATTAAAACCCACCACCCACACACCACCCACCCTACTCTAAAAACCCACCCAATACCCACCCTTAAAAAAAACCTACCCCCTTGAAGATGACCCTAACCTTGAGACGTCTTCACCCAGCCGGGCACAAGTGGTCCTCCATATGGCAGAAGTCCTTCATCTGATCGAGGCAGAAGAAGTCCTCCAGACGGTAGAAATCTTCATCCATGCGACATCTTCTACTCTTCATCCTTCCGGAGCGGAGCGGAGCCATCTTCTATCAACCGAGCAGAGCCATCCTCTTCTATCGAAGTTCTAATGAAGAATGAAGGTTCCTTTAAATGACGTCATCCAAGATGGCGTTTCCTCGAATTCCGATTGGCTGATAGGATTCTATCAGCCAATCGGAAACTAAGGTAGGAAAAATCCAAAGTGCAATCCGATTTAGCTGATCCAATCAGCAAAATAGAATGCGAGCTGATCGCCATTCTATTGGCTGATTGGATCAGCCAATCAGATTGAACTTCAATCCAATTGGCTGTTACCATCAGCCAATCGGATTTTTCCTACCTTAATTCCGAATTGGCTGATAGAATCCTATTAGCCAATCGGAATTTAGAGGGACGCCATCTTGGGATGACGTCATTTAAAGGAACCTTCATCTTCATTAGGACTTCGATTGAAGAAGATTGGCTCCACGTCGGCTGGATAGAAGATGGCTCCGCTCCGCTCTGGAAGGATGAAGATAGAAGATGCCGCATGGATGAAGATTTCTACCGTCTGGAGGACCTCTTCTGCCCCGATCGGATGAAGACTTCTGCCGTATGGAGGACCACTTGTGCCCGGCTGGGTGAAGACGTCTCAAGGTAGGGTGATCTTCAAGGGGGTAGTGTTAGGTTTTTTAAGGGGGGTATTGGGTGGGTTTTAGAGTAGGGTTGGGTATGTGGGTGGTGGGTTTTAATGTTGGGGGGGTTGTATTTCTTTATTTTACAGGTAAAAGAGCTGATTACTTTGGGGCAATGCCCTGCAAAAAGCCCTTTTAAGGGTTATTTGTAATTTAGTATAGGGTAGGGAATTTTATTATTTTGGGGGGCTTTTTGATTTTATTAGGGGGCTTAGATTAGGTGTAATTAGTTTAAACTTCTTGTAATTTTTTATTTTCTGTAATTTAGAGTTGTTGTTTTTTTGTACTTTAGTTATTTTTAGTTAATTTTATTTAATGTTAGGTAATTGTAGTTAATTTAATTTATTTAATGATAGTGTAGTGTTAGGTGTAATTGTAACTTAGGTTAGGATTTATTTTACAGGTAATTTTGTATTTATTTTAGCGAGGTAGCTATTAAATAATTAATAACTATTTAATAGCTATTGTACCTAGTTAAAATAAATACAAAGTTGCCTGTAAAATAAAAATAAACCCTAAAATAGCTACAATGTAACTAATAGTTATATTATAGCTATCTTAGGGTTTATTTTAAATAGGATTAATTTATTTAATTATAGGAATATTTATTTAGATTAATTTAAATAATATTTAAGTTAGGGGGGTGTTAGGGTTAGGGTTAGACTTAGGTTTAGTGGTTAATTCATTTAATATAGTGGCGGCAGTGTAGGGTTGTAGATTAGCCTACGGGTTAATCAATGTACTGTAGGTGGCGGCGGTGTAGGGGGGGCAGGATAGGGGTTAATAAATGTAATGTAGGTGGCGGAGGGCTCCGGGTGCGGTGGTTTAGGGGTTAAACAATTTAATTTTATTTGCGGCGGGGTCCGGGATCGGCAGGATAGGGGTTAATAACTTTATGTTGTGGCGGCGGTACAGGGGGCGGCAGGATTAGGGGTTAATAGGTTTAATCTAGGTGACGGCTGGGTCCGGGGAGCGGGTGGTTAAGGGGTTAATATATTTATTATAGTTGCGGCGGGGTCCGGGAGTGCGGTTTAGGGGTTCATATATTTATTATAGTTGCGGCATGGGGTCCAGCGGGAGCGGCGGTTAGCGGTTCATATATTTATTATAGTGGCAAGCGGGGGTCCCGGGAGCGGCAGTTTAGGGGTTAATAAGTATAAAGTAAGTGGTGGCGGTGTAGCGGGGGGCCAGATTAGGGGTGTTTAGACTCAGGGTACATGTTAAGGTGTTAGGTGCAGACACTTTCCCATAGGAATCAATGGGATATCGGGCAGCAGCGAACATTGAAGCTCTTGCTGCTGTCAGACTCCCATTGACTCCTATGGGATCCGCCGCCTCCAGGGCGGCGGATTGAACACCCAGGTACGCTGAGCCGGAATAGTGGCGAGCGTACCTGGTTGTTCTTTGATAACTTCCAAAAGTAGTCAGATACGTGCCGAACATGCGTTCGGAACATCTGGAGTGACCGTAAACCGTCGATCTGTGTCGGACTGGAGTCCGGCGGATCGTAGGTTACGTCCACTAGATTCTACTTTTGCCAGTCTGTAGGGCTTGATAACTATGGCGAATCAGCCTCGCCACAAATACGCTGTGGAATTCCAGCGTATTTGTGGTTGACGGCTTGATAACTAGAGGCCATGGTGTTGGTGTCTGAAAACAGAATGGTGCTCTAACATGTTAGAACGAAATGTATCTTCTAATAAACTAATGAAGTCAATTGTCTAAAATCACTAGGGGTTACACATTGAAAATTGTCTCACGGTAATCTGGTTGTTTATTAAAAAGATAGAAAAGTCGGGGCTACCTTTCTCCATATCTGTTAAAATTTAAAACGAGACCCTCAGAATATTCAGAGAAATATAATTAGAGTGAGAGTAAATTGATACTCTATTCTTAAACAGATATTGATATTATTCCACTCAGAATTGTCTGCGGTTTTTTAAGTAGAAAAAACACATTAACATATCGCTACCAATATATTAATGGAATGGGTTAATTCGAAAAGTTGAGAAGGCAAGCGAAAAGTTTTTATATATATATATTTGTTCTAGGCTGGCTGGAGGTATTTAAACTTAGAGAACTCTGCCCTTAATAGTTAGAGAAAAATTAATTTAACAATTGGCTGAGACTTTATTACTTACTGTCAAGTTTCCTGCCTAACCAGTTTAAAATAAGTATAAGATTTTTAAGTTTATTTTCTTTGCCTATACATATTCACCTTCTGGTCCAGGTTGGAGGTTTAACATTTATAGTTGTGTCCTTTATTGGTCTGGGGAACTAATTATTTAAACTATTTGGGTATATTACAAATATTCACCTTTATACATACAAAGTAAGAATATTAGTAGTTTGATTAAAAATAAAGTGTCCAAGCTTATTTTGAATTCTAAGCAATCTGGTACTACCTTAGCTGAATTTTTTTCTTCCTCACGGTAATTCCCCCGATCACCTGCAAATTATACCTACACTAATTTTCCTTCCCCAAGGGTGTTTCCCCCCCTAAAAACACTTCCATAAGGAGGGGGCTAATTTCTCCTTCCATCACATGTGTCCTATCAAGGATCTTCCGCTCTTAAACACACTTTTGATTTACTTACTCACTTAGCCTACGAGTCAACATGGTAACATTTTTTATAGCAACATAGCCAGAACCTCATCCTTCAGTCTGGCAGCAAGACACAGAGAAGAAAAAAAATCAAGAGTACCCAAGAGAATCCCAACAGATATAAACCTCTAGCAGTATCAATACTTCTACTAATATGTATTGAATCAACAGACACACAAGTACCTTGTAGCAAAGATAATTGAAGCTTTATCCCCTAAGTTTGAAATACTTAGAAATGAGATTAAGCAGGACATCAATTATTTAACAAATGAGATACGACAGTTTTCTAAAAGATTAACTGAAGCAGAACAAAGAATATCCGATGTAGAAGATATCCTAGGGAATCATAATGTATTGTTAGACGATATAAACTCTAAACTTCTTAAAAATCAAAATAAGTTAGAAGATCTAGAAAATCGGGCGAGGAGAAATAACCTTAGGGTAATCGGAGTTCCTGAAGAAAAACAATATGAAGATTTAAATAAATTACTAACAGTTACAATACCACACCTATTACAGATGCCACAAATTTCACCACAAATAGTAATAGAGAGGGTCCATAGGCTGGGATGGTATAACACAGAGAAAAGGAAGACTAGGCCTAGACCAATTATAGCCAAAATTTTAAATTATCAAGATAAACTCACTCTGCTGCAGTTTTACAGGAAAAATCAACCAATTTACTTGGGTCTTTCAAAAATTATGCTTTTTCAAGATTTTTCGGCTGAAACTGCGGCTAAGAGGAGAGAATTATCTCCAATATGCACTAAATGGATTAACCAGGGATACCAGGCCACCCTATTATATCCAGCCAAATTGAAAATAACAATTAACAACGACACACATTTTTTTGACTCAACCAAGGAGGCCGAAAAATATATAGCTCAGATGATACCGGCAACTTAAATAAGAGATATACTCAGTGAAATAACAAATTAAAATTAAGATGAAGGGTAGGCTTCTCCTTGGATTTAGGTTCTGGTATAAAAGACAGTTAATATATAGGGCTGATGCCTTGGCCACGGAAGGCAAGGGTACCGTGGCATGGGGTCAGTGGGAGGGGAAGAGGGGTGTTGCTTTTTCTGAAAAAAACTTTTTCTTTTTCTCTTTTTTTTTCTCTCAGATCGCCTTTAGTAGGTTCCGCAGAGTCAAATAATTCTTTCCCCCTTTTTTTTTCTCTTCTCTTTTTTCTCTTTCCCTAGATATTTAAATGATGGAAATAGAAAAAAAATGTAAAATGGTTTCCTGGAATATAGGGGGTCTGACATCTCCTATTAAGAGAAAAGCAATAGTAACCCAATTGAGAAAAATGAGCGCAGAAGTCGCCTTCCTTCAGGAAACCCATTTGAATTTAGATGAAGTTAAAAAACTTAAAAGTTCCTGGGTTCAGGAAGTAATCGCTGCGCCAGCAGCTGGAAGGAAGGGCAGGGTTGCAATCTTACTAGGTAAAAAATTAAGAACTAGGATTATGGCCTATGAAGCAGACCCAGCCGGGAGATTTTTAATTTTAATATATATGCGTCAAATGTTATTAATAATGATTTCTGGAAAG
Source organism: Bombina bombina (assembly GCF_027579735.1). NCBI lineage: Eukaryota > Metazoa > Chordata > Amphibia > Anura > Bombinatoridae > Bombina > Bombina bombina. The sequence goes on along the minus strand of NC_069504.1, from coordinate 740,245,780 downwards.
GGCTGCAAACTAAAATACTTGCCAATAAGGAAGGATTTGTAATAATTGGAGGTGATTTTAATATGGCTCCACAACATGTTTTTGACAGATTAAGACAAGATGGTACACTTATAAAAACAAAAAGAGATAATCTAGAAGCTAAAATTCTTATCAACCTTACTAACAATTTAAGAGTTAAGGATATCTGGAGATCACAAAATCCAAAGATTTAAAAATACACTTGTCTCTCCAAGGCTCATAAATCTCTTTCTAGTTGATGAAAAATTATATAAATTTAAATTAGAATCAGATATTCTTCCTATTACAATTTCAGATCATGCCCCGATAATTTTTGAAACATGCACAACGGACTTAAAAAAAAACGGCTAGATTTAGAGTTGGGCGGTAGCCGTCAAAACCAGCGTTAGAGGCTCCTAACGCTGGTTTTTACCTCCCGCTGGTATTTGGAGTCAGTCATTAAAGGGTCTAACGCTCACTTTGCAGCCGCGACTTTTCCATACCGCAGATCCCCCTACGCCATTTGCGTATCCTATCTATTCAATGGGATCTTCCTAACGCCGGTATTTAGAGTCGTGGCTGAAGTGAGCATTAGAAATCTAACGACAAAACTCCAGCCGCAAAAAAAAAGTCAGTAGTTAAGAGCTTTCTGGGCTAACGCCGGTTTATAAAGCTCTTAACTACTGTGCTCTAAAGTACACTAACACCCATAAACTACCTATGTACCCCTAAACCGAGGTCCCCCCACATCGCCGCCACTCTAATTAAACTTTTTAACCCCTAATCTGCCGTCCGCACGCCTCCGCAAGCTACGTTATACTTATGTACCCCTAATCTGCTGCCCCTAACACCGCCGACCCCATATTATATTTATTAACCCCTAATATGCCGCCCCCAACGTCGCCGCTACCTACCTACACTTATTAACCCCTAATCTGCCAACCGGATCTCACCGCTACTATAATAAATGTATTAACCCCTAATCCGCCTCACTCCCGCCTCAATAACCCTATAATAAATAGTATTAACCCCTAATCTGCCCTCCCTAACATCGCCGACACCTAACTTCAAGTATTAACCCCTAATCTGCCGACCAGAGCTCGCCGCTACTCTAATAAATGTATTAACCCCTAAAGCTAAGTCTAAACCTAACACTAACACCCCACCCCCTAAAATTAAATATAATTTAAATCTAACTGAAATAAATTAGCTCTTATTAAATAAATTATTCCTATTTAAAGCTAAATACTTACCTGTAAAATAAACCCTAATATTAGCTACAATATAACGAATTAATTATATTGTAGCTATTTTAGGATTAATATTTATTTTACAGGCAACTTTGTATTTATTTTAACCAAGGTACAATAGCTTTAAATAGTTAATAACTATTTAATAGCTTAAATAGTTAAAAATAATAACAAAATTACCTGTAAAATAAATCCTAAACCTAAGTTACAATTAACACCTTAACACTACACTATCAGTTAATTTAAATGAAAATACAATACCTACAAATAAACTACAATTAAATAAACTAACTAAAAGTACAAAAATTACAAAAAGAAGTAAGTTACAAAAAATAAAAAAAATATTTACAAACATTAGAAAAATTATTACAACAATTTTAAACTAATTACACCTACTCCTAAGGCCCCCTAATAAAATAACAAAGACCCCCAAAATAAAAAAATGCCCTACCCTATTCTAAATTAAAAAGTTCAAAGCTCTTTTACCTTACCAGCCCTGAAAAGGGCCATTTGCGGGGCATGCCCCAAATAATTCAGCTCTTTTGCCTGTAAAAAAACCCATACAATACCCCCCCCAACATTACAACCCACCACCCACATACCCCTAATCTAACCCAAACCCCCCTTAAATAAACCTAACACTAAGCCCCTGAAGATCTTCCTACCTTATCTTCACCATGCCAGGTTCACCGATCCGTCCTCCGAAGTCTTGATCCAAGCCTCAGAAATCTTCATCCAAGCCCAAGCGGGGGCTGGCGATCCATAATCCGTCTGAAGTCTTCTATCAAGCGGCGGCTGAAGAGGTCCAAAAGAGGCTCCAAAGTCTTCATCCTATCCGGGAAGAAGAGGAGATCCGGACCGGCAACCATCTTGATCCATGCGGCATCTTCTATCTTCATCCGATGACGAACGGCTCCATCTTGAAGACCTCCAGCGCGGATCCATCTTCTTCTTCCGACGTCCAACTGAAGAATGAAGGTTCCTTTAAGGGACGTCATCCAAGATGGCGTCCCTCGAATTCCGATTGGCTGATAGGATTCTATCAGCCAATCGGAATTAAGGTAGGAAAATTCTGATTGGCTGATGGAATCAGCCAATCAGATTCAAGTTCAATCCGATTGGCTGATCCGATCAGCCAATCAGATTGAGCTCGCATTCTATTGGCTGAAGGAAGGAAGTCCAAGCTTCACAGCCACAGGATTTAACAATGTCCAAAATCCAAAAGGGGCCCACACAGTGCGGCACAACTTTTTAGAAAAATGAACAGCTTCAAATTCAGTGTTGAAGCTTCAAATTCAGTGTTGACCAGCACACTAGATCTCCACAAGCACAGGCTGGAACAGGAGAACAGGATATATCCAAAAACAAATACAGGATATATCCAAAAACAATTTATGTTGTTGTCGAGCCTGAAGCAGAGTATCACAAAGTAGTTTAAATTCCTATATAAAAAATGATAAGAATTGGTTCAAATCTGGAACGGGTGAAGAAGAGGGAAGATCTGGAAGTACCGCAGGATAAAAACCATAGACGGAGACATCTTAATGGATTGTTGGATATGGTTATTGTATTCATACTCAGCTTTAACAAGCAGACAGGCCCATTTATCATGGAGGTAGATAAAAGATTGTAAATACTGTTCCAGAGTCTGATTAGTCCGCTCAGTCTGACCATGAGTTTTGGGATTATATCCAGAGGACAAGGCTCTTGAAATGTGAAGACTGGAAAACAAATGCTTCAGAAATATGGAAGTAAACTGAGAACTTCTGTGAGATAACACATTCTGCGGCAAACCATGTAAACACAAAACTTCTTTAATGAACAAAGTAGCCGTCCTACTAGCAGAAAGGGAAGTCTAGCAGCAGGAATAAATTGGTAATTTTTATAAAGGGATCAACCACCACCGGAATTGTATAAAATCTATCAGACAAAGGTAAATCGGCAGTGAAATCCATGAAAGCACAGGCCCAAGGAGCATCAGGTATAGGCAAAAGGTGAAGTAGGACTACTGGAGCGAAGGTAGAATGCTTCATCTTGGAACGAGTGTAACATGATAAAACTAATTTATGACCATCTTCCATCAATCCAGGCCACCACAAAATTGGCCATTGTGCGTGGAATGGCAAATCTCTCATATTACAAGTCACTGTGGTACAGCTATAATGCAAGCATTTTAGCCTGTAACGCAACGATCCATTCCGCACTCAAAAAATGGCTTTTGAGTGCAGGATTTTCATACCTCTGTATTACAGGTTGTGCGGTCCGGCTAAAATGCTTGCGTTATAGCCTATACCGCCCTGATCCATTCCGCGATCTGAGACCAGTAGTTATGGATTTTGCGAAACAAAAATGTTTCACAAAACCCATAACTAAAATGTTACAAAGTACACTAACACCCATAAACTACCTATTAACCCCTAATCCGCCATCCCTAGCATCGCAAATACTATATAAAACACATAAACCCCCCACATCGCTAAATTAAACTATTAACTCCTAAACCTAAAAAAAACCTAACTTTAAATTAAAATTACAATATAACTATCTTAAATAAATAAAAATTTACCTCTGGAATAAAAAAATTAAGATTAAATTATAAATTAACCTATTATTACTATTTAAAACAAATAAAATAAAATAAAAAATAAAAAAATTACAATATTAAAAATTCCTAACACTACAAAAAAACAAACAAACTAACATTAACCCCCCCCCAAGTACGAAAATTAAAATGAATCATTACAGAAAACAAAAAAAACACTAAAATTATGAAAATTTGGAAATTTGAGCTTTATACCAGGTCTTAGCACGATTACATTTAAAGGGATAGGAAAGTCAAAATTAAACTTGCATGATTCAGATAGAGCATGTTATTTTAAGACACTTTTAAATTTACTTCTATTTTCAAATTTGCTTCATTCTCTTGGTATCCCTTGTTAAAAAATGATTACGCACATATCATACACTAGTGGGAGCTGCTGCTAATTGGTGCCTGCACACATTTGTCTCTTATGATTGGCTAAAAAGACATTTTCAGCTTCCTGTCAGTAGTGCAATGCTGTCCCTTCAGTAATGGATAACAAGAGAATGAAGAAAATTTGATAATAGAATTAAATTGGAGAGTTGTTTAAAATTGTATGTTCTATCATAATCATAAAAGAAAATTTGGGGCTTTACTATCCCTTTAAGATATGGGCAACTAATGGTTTGAAAACCATAGGACAGTTACTGGATAACCTTCAGAAAACAATTATCCCCTACAGACAACTACAGGATAAGTACAACCTACCTAATCAGCATCCTTTTGCATATCTGCAGGTAAGACACTATATTAGTGAAATCTTAATAACAGCTCCGAACACTTGGGAAAACTCCCAATGGGACAGGTTAATATCATTATTCACTCAGGGAAGCAGATCAATTTCTCTCATTTATGAAATGCTACTGGAAGCACTAGCAGAGGAAGTAATGACTACTATAGCAAGACAATGAGAAAGGGATGGGGGATATATTCTTACTAGGGAGGATTAGAAGAAAATAGAGGGGCGCCTCCTGTGTAGGATCAACAGATATGAAAGCCAGTAATAATAGTAGTAGAGCCAAATGGATACTCACACACTTCACAAGCACACCAATGTGCTGGTAGTAGCAGGCTGCAGATTCAAATAGGTGTGGCAGCTCACCTCTCAGGCAGTACTGTGATGCTGGAGATGAAATAGGAGACACAGATGCCTGATGAAACGGTGCAAAACCGAGAAACGCGTTGCATTATTGGGGTAATTGTTAACCCCTTTTTATCCACCCAACACAGCAATTGTTTTGTTGTGTTTTTTTAACTTTTGTTTTTAATAAATATCTGTATTTTACTGGAAATACGCCATTGAGTGGATATCTTTACCTACCTACTGCCCTGCTGATACATAAGAGTCTCTCTACCTTTCTGGGACTTTGTGTTACCTATTGGAGCCATCTGACTACAGCATTAAGAAATCTGATTTGGGGTGAGCTGCTACACCTGCCTAAAATGTGCAGCTTGTTCCTACCAGCACATAAGTGTGCTCATGGAGTATGTGAGTAACCATTTGTACCACTGAAAATATTGTCAGTTATATTTTTAACAGTCTGCACATGTAGTGCTTCTTTTTCTCTGTGTCTCCTATTTCATCTCCAGCATCACAGTACTACCTGAGAGGTGAGCTGCCACACCTATTTGAATCTGCAGCCTGCTACTACCAGCACATTGGTGTGCTTGTGAAGTGTGTGAGTATCCATTTGGCTCTACTACTATTATTACTGGCTTTCATATCTGTTGATCCTACACATGAGGCGCCCCTCTATTTTCTTCTATTCCTCATAGTTATACCCGGACAAGTCGGCGAGGAGGAGGCAGCCACCCCCGAGCTTTCCACTTGGTTTTGAAAAGGACTTATTTTTGCCTTGACTTTGTAATTATATTTAGATTTCTCTCTTTTAGAGAGGATTTTAATTTTTAATTTTGAGTTATTTGTATTGTATACACAATTACTAATTTGTATTTTTTATAAGAGTATATAGATTTTCATTACTATCTGTATTATCACTAGCGCCCCCTTATTTTGCTGTATGGATATACATACACTTACTAGGGAGGATGTCATTGATAGCCTTGAGAATGTTAGAAAGGCAACATTATCATCAAAATTCAGGGAAACACAAATCAAACTATTACATTGAGGGTATATCACACCTAGCATAGCAGCTACCCTTCCCTGTACCATCTGATGTGGAGCTGCCCCAAAATTAATCAATTTTGGAAGATATTAGAATATTGTCTCAGCAAACTATGTAAATCTAGGATAACCATGACATGGCGACTGGCGATGACAAAGACACACGGATTAACAGACATTCTAAACTAATTAACACCATCCTCAAGATGGCAAGAAAATTAATTCTCACACAATGGATAACAGATAAACCCCCACACTAGCAACCCTAAAGAAATCCTTATATCAGCAACTACTGATAGTAGAACAAGCAGACGTTAAGTGTGCTAAAAGTAATACAGTTAAAGGTTTTATTAAGTGGGAGGAATACATTCTAACCTTGCCCGAACAGACACAGAAATATATAATTGCCCCTTCTCATCCTCAATATATATTTTAGAGGAGAACTTAGATGGAAAATGGATATTCCTATGAAGAGGGGAGTTGGTTGGTGGAGGCAAAAGGCTTCTCAAGGGTTACAGGAGTGTGTTCAATTTGTTCAATTGCTTCATTGATTGATTAGCTAGTTAAACAATTATTTATTTAGTTTATAGTATTATTAATTTGAGAGTTATATTATTGCCTGATAGACAGTAAGTTGGAAAAAAAAATCTGAAGCTGAAAATGTCAATGTACCACTCGTTTTATTATACAGTACAAAAATGCTATGTAAAAATATGTCGTATGATTGTAAGCAAAACGTATGCAGATGTACTGTCTGAATGTACTCATATTGATGTTGTAAGCTTTTCAAAAATAAAGTAAATAAAAAATAAAAAAAATTATGAAAATTAAAAAACCACTAAGATTACAAAAATAATAAACTAAATTATCCAAAAAAAATTAAAAATTAAACCTAATCTAATATCCCTATAAAAACAAAAAAGTAACCCCAAAATAAAAACACCCCCTAACCTAACAATAAACTACCAATAGCCCTTAAAAAGGGCCTTTTGTAGGGCATTACCCTAAGTTAAACAGCTCTTTTACCTAAAATAATTACAAAGTCCCCCCTAAACATAAACCTCCCCACCCAGCCAACCCCCAAAATAAAAAACATAAGTGTAAAAAAAAACTAAGCTACCAAAGGGGCATTTGTATGGGCATTGCCTTTAAAAGGGCATTCAGCTCTTTTTCGCCCATAAAAATAAAAAAGCCCTAATCTAAAAAAAAATCACCCCAAAAAGAAAAAAACAAAACAACCTAAGTCTAACCCCCAAATAGGCACTCACTGTTCCTAAAGTCCGGCGGAGCAGGGCTTCTTCCAGGCGATGAAGGTATTCTTCCAGGCGACAACATCTTCATCCAGCGTGGGGGCCTCTTCTATCTTCATCCAGGGCGAAAGCGGAGCGGAGGTGACCGCGGAACAGAACCAGCGACCACGGAGCCATCCAGCGTGGAGGATCCTCTTTGCACGATCGTCGCCGCACACTGAGGATTGAATGCAAGATACCCCTTTTATATTAGGGTACCGTTGCATTCCTATTGGCAGAAAAATTCAAATAAGCCAATAGGATGAGAGGTGCTTAAATCCTATTGGCTGTTCAAATCAGCCAATAGGATTTAAGCAGCTCTCATCCTGTTGGCTGATTTGAATTTTCAGCCAATAGGAATGCAACGGTACCCCATTATAAAAGGGGTACGAAGAGGATCCTCTGTGCTGAAAGGCTCCACGGTCGCCTCCTCAGGTAATGATTTCCACAATTTGATTGCTCTTACAGTGAAAAAACGTTTATGTTACAGGAGATTAAATCTCCTTTCCTCCAGCCTTAAATTGTGACCTCTTGTCACAAACAATTTTCTTGGAATAAACAGAGCTTCTGCCATCTCTGTATATATGCCTTGGATATATTTATATAAAGCAATCATGTCACCTCTCAAGTCCCTTTTCTCTAAAGAAAACAGGGGCTTGGTACATGCTAATTTTGGTAACACTGAAAAAAAGACACCCTTCTTTGGCACACCCAGACATGGAACCTTTCCCTGTCTGGGTTGTGCGCAATGCAATAGTGTTATTAAAGGTGGTTCTATCTCTCACCCCTATACAGGTAAAAAAAAAATCATATACCTGGATATTTTACATGCAATTCCACTTATGTGGTATATTTACCATGTGGGCTGTTATATGTAAGGGAGACCACCCAAAAAAACAAAACAAAAAAAACCCAGATTTGCCAACATAAATCCACCCATTTACCTAGGTCTGCTCATTTCCTTGAGATGGGTCATCAGATGAGTCCGCTTAGATTCATGGTGATTGATAGGGCCCACAAGAAATTAAGAGGTGGTGACAGGATTAAGGATCTTCTTCACAAAGAAGCAAAGTGGATCTGGCAACTAATTATGATGTACACTAAAGGTCTAAATAGGGATTTTAATTTACTTCCATTCATTTAGGGCTTGGTTACTAAGTATAAATTTATACATGGATTTACTGTATAGATGGTTTCACACGAGATGTTTTACATGCAATTATGAGATGTTTAATATGTTTAATATGGAAAAGTATAATATTACTCTGTCCCTTTAAATAGAGCTGTTAGCTGCTTTGGTTTTATTAGGTGCACCAATATTTACCTGTATGGAGAGAGAGTATGTGGTGCTTTGATTTTTAGTGAGTTTTCACTTTCAGTGTGTGCTATAGCTGGTATTGGTGTAGGGGGCACAGGTCCAGGGGTAACCTTCGGCTCAAACGAGTACCTCTGCACAACCACAGAATCTTTCAATCTGGAGTAGCCTCTTGATAACACTAGGAACAAAATTCAATATGTGTATATATACAATGCCCAATGTATATAAAAGCAGAACGATCACTCGGATTCAAATCCAATTTAAGCAGTATAATAAAAGTCAGAAGGTCCTTCTTATAAAAGAACAAAAAGCTTTTATTCTTGTATAGCTCAACACATTTCAACTATCCAAGCCGTCTTTTTCAAGAACATTTAAAAACATTAAAAGTGCTAGATCCTCCCATTAAGAGGACAGTCAAGTCCAAAATAAACTTTCATGATTCAATTAGAGCTTGTCATTTTAAACAACTTTCCAATTTACTTTATCACCATTTTTTCTTTGTTCTCTTTGTATTCTTAGTTGAAAGCTAAACCTAGGTAGGCTCATATGCTAATTTCTTAGACCTTGAAGGCCGCCTCTAATCTGAATGCATTTTGACCACTAGAGGGTGTTAGTTATAGATTAGTGTCATATAGATAACATTGAGCTCACGCACGTGAAGTTACCTAGGAGCTGTTATTATACATGTGTTGGTTATGCACAGCTGGGGAATGGGTAATAAAGGGATTATCCATCTTTTTAAACAACATAAATGCTGGTGTTGACTGTCCCTTTAACAGGTGATTGGATTTCCTGCTTATGTGTATGGTATAAAAAGTGTCTTGTGATGATTAATTGTTAGCTTGAGAAAGGGACAGGAGCCCCAAAATGTTGCTCTTCAAGTAAAGGTTTGCTTTTATTTGTGAGTGCCACCTTCATGTGTTTTCATAAAATATTTCACCTTGGGCTTGTTTGAGGGGAGCCTGGAAGCAGTGGCGTCACTAGGCTTGGTGTCACCCGGTGTGGTAACTCATGGTGTCACCTCGCTGAATGCGGAGAGCAATACGCTCTTCGTATTCAGCATTGCACCAGCAGCTCACAAGCCACGCCGCCCCCTGCAGACTTGCAGCCAATCGGTCACCAGCAGGGAGGCGTCAATCAACCCGATCATACTCGATCGGGTTGAATTGTGGCGATTCCTGTCCGCCTGCTCAGAGCAGGCAGACAGGGTTATGGAGCAGCGGTCTTCATAACTGCTGTTTCTGGCGAGTTTGAAGACTTGCCAGAAACACGGGCCCACAAGCTCCATACGGAGCTTGATAAATTGGCCCGTATATAAATATATTTACATACACACACACAGACATATATATATATATATGGCTTATATAGGGGCAGAGGGGGAAACAGACCACTGAAAGGGTGGAGAGTATTTTAGATGGGGATGTGAAGCTATGTATATATATATCTATATATCAAAATAACAAGAGTATTTCATTGAGCAATGATACTTTTTTATTGGTATAACTATACATTTATAAGTTGACAAGCTTTCGGAAGAGTTCCTTCCTTTATCAAGTCTGAAGCAATACGTATACTGTGTATATATATATATATATATATATATATACACACACACACACACACACATATATATATATATATATATATATTATATATATATATATATATTTATTTTTATATATATGGCTTATATAGGGGCAGAGGGAGGGAGACAGACCACTGAAAGGAGGGAGAGTATTTTAGATGGGGATGTGAAGATATGTATATATATATATATATATATATATATATACACACACACACACACACACAATAACAGAATTTATGCTTACCTGATAAATTACTTTCTCCAACGGTGTGTCCGGTCCACGGCGTCATCCATAACTTGTGGGAATATTCTCTTCCCAACAGGAAATGGCAAAGAGCACAGCAAAAGCTGTCCATATAGTCCCTCCTAGGCTCCGCCCACCCCAGTCATTCGACCGACGGACAGGAGAAAAACAGGAGAAACCATAGGGTGCCGTGGTGACTGTAGTTAAAGAAAGAAATTCATCAAACCTGATTAAAAAACCAGGGCGGGGCCGTGGACCGGACACACCGTTGGAGAAAGTAATTTATCAGGTAAGCATAAATTCTGTTTTCTCCAACATTGGTGTGTCCGGTCCACGGCGTCATCCATAACTTGTGGGAACCAATACCAAAGCTTTAGGACACGGATGAAGGGAGGGAGCCAATCAGGTTACCTAAACAGAAGGCACTACGGCTTGCAAAACCTTTCTCCCAAAAATAGCCTCCGAAGAAGCAAAAGTATCAAATTTGTAGAATTTGGCAAAAGTGTGCAGGGAAGACCAAGTCGCTGCCTTACATATCTGATCAACAGAAGCCTCGTTTTTGAAGGCCCATGAGGAAGCCAAAGCCTGAACAAAAGCTTGAACATCTGGCACAGCTGCCAGTCGTTTGTGTAACAAGACAGATAAAGCAGAAATCTGTCCCTTTAGAGAACTCGCTGATAATCCCTTATCTAAACCTTCTTGGAGAAAGGAAAGGATCCTAGGAATTTTGATCTTACTCCATGAGAATCCCTTGGATTCACACCAACAGATATATCTTTTCCATATTTTATGGTAAATTTTTCTAGTTACAGGTTTTCTGGCTTGTACCAGAGTATCTATCACAGAATCCGAAAACCCACGCTTAGATAAAATCAAGCGTTCAATTTCCAAGCCGTCAGCTGGAGGGAAACTAGATTTGGATGTTCGAATGGACCCTGTACTAGAAGATCCTGTCTCAAAGGTAGCTTCCATGGTGGAGCCGATGACATATTCACCAGGTCTGCATACCAAGGTCCTGCGTGGCCACGCAGGAGCTATCAAGATCACAGAGGCCCTCTCCTGTTTGATCCTGGCTACCAGCCTGGGAATGAGAGGAAACGGTGGAAACACATAAGCTAGGTTGAAGGCCCAAGGCGCTATTAATGCATCCACTAGAGTCGCCTTGGGATCCCTGGATCTGGACCCGTAGCAAGGAACCTTGAAGTTCTGATGAGACGCCATCAGATCCATGTCTGGAATGCCCCATAATTGAGTCAACTGGGCAAAAATCTCCGGGTGGAGTTCCCACTCCCCCGGATGGAATGTCTGACGACTCAGATAATCCGCCTCCCAGTTTTCCACTCCTGGGATGTGGATTGCAGATAGGTGGCAGGAGTGATCCTCCGCCCATTTTATGATTTTGGTCACTTCTCTCATCGCCAGGGAACTCCTTGTTCCCCCCTGATGGTTGATGTAAGCAACAGTCGTCATGTTGTCTGATTGGAATCTTATGAATCTGGCCTTTGCTAGTTGAGGCCAAGCCCTGAGAGTATTGAATATCGCTCTCAGTTCCAGAATGTTTATCGGGAGAAGAGACTCTTCCCGAGACCATAGACCCTGAGCTTTCAGGGAGTCCCAGACCGCGCCCCAGCCCACTAGACTGGCGTCGGTCGTGACGATGACCCACTCTGGTCTGCGGAAGCTCATTCCCTGGGACAGGTGATCCTGGGTTAGCCACCAACGGAGTGAGTCTCTGGTCTTCTGATCTACTTGAATCACTGGAGACAAGTCTGTATAGTCCCCATTCCACTGTTTCAGCATGCACAGTTGTAATGGTCTTAGATGAATTCGCGCAAAAGGAACTATGTCCATTGCTGCAACCATCAACCCTACTACTTCCATGCACTGAGCTATGGAAGGTCGTGGAACAGAGTGAAGAACTTGACAAGCGTTTAGAAGTTTTGACTTTCTGACATCTGTCAGGAAAATCTTCATTTCTAAAGAATCTATTATTGTCCCCAAGAAAGGAACTCTTGTCGACGGAGACAGGGAACTTTTTTCTATGTTCACCTTCCACCCGTGAGATCTGAGAAAGGCCAGAACGATGTCTGTGTGAGCCTTTGCCTTTGAAAGAGACGACGCTTGTATCAGAATGTCGTCCAAGTAAGGTGCCACTGCAATGCCCCTTGGTCTTAGAACCGCTAGAAGGGACCCCGAGTACCTTTGTGAAAATCCTTGGAGCAGTGGCTAGCCCGAATGGGAGAGCCACAAACTGGTAATGTTTGTCCAGAAAGGCGAACCTTAGGAACTGATGATGATCTTTGTGATAGGAATATGTAGATACGCATCCTTTAGATCCACGGTAGTCATAAATTGACCCTCCTGGATTGTAGGTAAAATCGTTCGAATAGTTTCCATTTTGAACGATGGCACTCTGAGAAATTTGTTTAGAATCTTTAAATCCAGAATTGGTCTGAAAGTTCCCTCTTTTTTGGGAACTACAAACAGATTTGAGTAAAACCCCATTCCTTGTTCCATTTTTAACAGGTCTTCTACACAATGTAAGAATGCCTGTCTCTTTATTTGGTTTGAAGATAAGTGAGACATGTGGAACCTTCCCCTTGGGGGTAGTTCCTTGAATTCCAGAAGATAACCCTGAGAAACTATTTCTAGTGCCCAGGGATCCTGAACATCCCTTTCCCAAGCCTGAGCAAAGAGAGAGAGTCTGCCCCCTACTAGATCCGGTCCCGGATCGGGGGCTACTCCTTCATGCTGTTTTGGAAGCAGCAGCAGGCTTCTTGGCCTGCTTACCCTTGTTCCAGCCTTGCATCGGTTTCCAAGCTGGTTTGGTTTGCGAAGCATTACCCTCTTGTCTAGAGGCTGCAGTGTTGGAGGCCGGTCCATTCCTGAAATTGCGAAAGGAACGAAAATTAGACTTATTCTTGGCCTTGAAAGGCCTATCTTGTGGGAGGGCGTGGCCCTTACCCCAAATGATGTCTGAGATAATCTCTTTTAATTCTGGCCCAAAAAGGGTTTTACCATTGAAAGGGATATTAAGCAATTTTGTCTTGGAAGATACATCCGCTGACCAAGACTTTAGCCAGAGCGCTCTGCGCGCCACAATGGCAAACCCTGAATTTTTCGCCGCTAATCTAGCTAACTGCAAAGCAGCATCTAAAATAAAGGAATTAGCTAACTTAAGTGCGTGAATTCTGTCCATAACCTCCTCATACGGAGTCTCTCTACTGAGCGACTTTTCTAGTTCCTCGAACCAGAACCACGCTGCTGTAGTGACAGGAATAATGCACGAAATAGGTTGCAGGAGGTAACCTTGCTGTACAAAAATCTTTTTAAGCAAACCCTCCAATTTTTTATCCATAGGATCTTTGAAAGCACAATTATCCTCGATAGGAATAGTAGTGCGCTTGGCTAGTGTAGAAACTGCCCCCTCGACCTTAGGAACTGTCTGCCATAAGTCCTTTCTGGGGTCGACCATAGGAAATAATTTCTTAAATATAGGAGGGGGGACAAAAGGTATGCCGGGCTTCTCCCACTCCTTATTCACTAAGTCCGCCACCCGCTTGGGTATAGGAAAAGCGTTGGGGTGCACCGGAACCTCTAGGAACTTGTCCATCTTGCACAATTTTTCTGGAATGACCAGGTTGTCACAATCATCCAGAGTAGATAGCACCTCCTTAAGCAGTGCGCGGAGATGCTCTAATTTAAATGTCACAACATCAGGTTCTGCCTGTTGAGAAATTCTACCTGAATCAGAAATTTCCCCATCTGACAAAACCTCCCTCATGGCCACTTCAGATTGGTGTGAGGGTATGACAGAGCAATTATCATCAGCGCCCTCCTGCTCTACAGTGTTTAAAACAGAGCAATCTCTGAAATGCAGGCATTTTGGATAAAATATTTGCTATGGAGTTATCCATTACTGCCGTCAATTGTTGCATAGTAACAAGCATTGGCGCGCTAGAAGTACTAGGGGTCTCCTGCGTGGGCAAAACTGGTGTAGACACAGAAGGAGATGATGTAGAACTATGTCTACTCCCTTCATCTGAGGAATCATCTTGGGCAACTTTACTATCTGTGGCAGTACTGTCCTTACTTTGTTTGGACGCTATGGCACAATTATCACACAATTTTGAAGGGGGAGACACATTGGCTTCCATACATACAGAACATAGTTTATCTGAAGGCACAGACATGTTAAACAGGCTTAAACTTGTCAATAAAGTACAAAAACCGTTTTAAAACAAAACCGTTACTGTCTCTTTAAATTTTAAACAGGGCACACTTTTTTACTGAATATGTGAAAAACTATGAAGGAATTGTTCAATTTTAACCAAATTTTAACCACAGTGTCTTAAAGCATTCAAAGCATGGCACCCCAAATTTCAGACCTTTAACCCTTAAAATGAGGAAACCGGAGCCGTTTACAGTTTTGACAGCCTTCCAGCATTACACAGTCTTGTTAGAAATATGGCTAGTCATACCTTAAGCAGAAAAGTCTGCCAACTGTTCCCCCAACTGAAGTTATGTCATCTCAACAGTCCTATGTGGGAACAGAAACCGATTTTAGTTACTGCTGCTAAAATCATACTCCTCTCACAAACAGAACTCTTCATCCTTTTCTGTTTCAGAGTAAATAGTACATACCAGCACTATTTTAAAATAACAAACTCTTGATAGTAGAATAAAAAACTACAACTAAACACCACATACTCTTCACCATCTCCGTGGAGATGCTGCTTGTTCAGCGGCAAAGAGAATGACTGGGGTGGGCGGAGCCTAGGAGGGACTATATGGACAGCTTTTGCTGTGCTCTTTGCCATTTCCTGTTGGGGAAGAGAATATTCCCACAAGTTATGGATGACGCCGTGGACCGGACACACCAATATTGGAGAAATATATATACATACACACACACATATACATATATATACACACACGCACATATATACACACACACACACACACACATATATATATATATATATACACAGGTATATATATATATATGTGTGTGTGGGCAGAGGGGAAGACAGATCACTGAAAGGGGGGGAAAAAACAACTTGTTTAAGTAGAATCCTCATGTTTGTGTTGTGCCTGTTTATAGTGCATACTAAAACTAAATTAGGGATTACTCACCGGGAGACCAGCCGCAGCTTCTACTCAATCTCCTGAGCACAAAAGCACAGCACACCAGCTGGGTGTCCGGACTGTCCAACAGGGCAAGGGGTTTGTCTCCAAGTTTTTATAATTTACAGTCTGGAGGACTGTTAAAGCCTGCACGCGTGTGGCGCAGCACTGTAGCCCCCAGCAAATCAGTATGTACCTAACAAGATTAGCCGGTTATCTACTATATAGCCCACTGCTCCCCAGTTATGTGTACTCTCGTGTAATGTACTTGTGCACAGCACTCACCTGTGCACGGCACGTAGCATTAAAGAACTTCAGCGGCCACCTCTCCCGGTCATCCACATTGCTTAGGGTAAGGTGTAAGGTCCACTCCACGGCCGCTCATCCACTACAGGGGCATGCACTGGCCCCGTCCCTGAAGGGAGCCGCACACATTAGCCGGGTCAGGGCCCAGAGCAGGGCAGCATTGTTTGGCTACCAGGTCATGGACTGTCATACACACGTACGGGAACTGGTCAAAAACTGCCTGGGAAGTGCATGAGAAGACAAGCAACAGGGACACAACATGTGCACCTCGGTCCATGGCTGCTGAGTGCTCTACTCACCACTAACTAATCACTACTAATGTACCGCGCCTTATTAGCACCTTAAAGGGACAGTCTAGGCCAAAATAAACTTTCATGATTCAGATAGGGCATGTAATTTTAAACAATTTTCCAATTTACTTTTATCACCAATTTTGATTTGTTCTCTTGGTATTCTTAGTTGAAAGCTTAACCTAGGAGGTTCATATGCTAATTTCTTAGACCTTGAAGCCCACCTCTTTCAGATTGCATTTTAATAGTTTTTCACCACTAGAGGGTGTTAGTTCACGTATTTCATATAGATAACACTGTGCTCGTGCACGTGAAGTTATCTGGGAGCAGGCACTGATTGGCTAGAATGCAAGTCTGTCAAAAGAACTGAAAAAAGGGGCAGTTTGCAGAGGCTTAGATACAAGATAATCACAGAGGTTAAAAGTATATTATTATAACTGTGTTGGTTATGCAAAACTGGGCAATGGGTAATAAAGGGATTATCTATCTTTTAAAACAATACAAATTCTGGTGTAGACTGTCCCTTTAAGTATTGCCACTATGATTTTAATGTCACTCTTCAGCTCGTTATTGCTCAGTTAATCCGCTTCTTTTTAATGAGCAGTCACCTGCACATCCCACAAGGTAATAAAAGTAACCACTTTAATAAGCACCTATGGTTGTAAAACACACAAATTCTAAGGGAAGCCCTGCCGACACTGCTTCTGTGCTGAACACCCCCCTGCATCTGCCTTAGCATGGACCACTTGGTACTTCTTACAAGGCACCAGCACATTAGGGGGAAAAAACTGTGTCATGATTAATGTTAATGTGGTGGTGGCAACAATATAAGTAAAGAATAAATGTTTAGGGTTTAATGAGCACTCTTTCCTAGTCTAAGTAGTAAGGAATTAAAAAATAACTTTTCTTTCCAAACTTTTTATTTTTGTTGAGGTGAAAATGGCATATACAAAAAGTCATATCAGACATGTTATAGAGACATCAACACATAAGAGACCAACATGACATATTAATCAAGGCACCTCATTTTTTTGAGGTAATTCTGTATTCATCCCTCTTTGGTTCCTCCACCATTTATGGGCTATCAGGTCAAAAGGAACCCCAAAAATCTATGGTAAAGCCAGGAGCTACTGTTCTGTGCGTCTAGTCACCTCGGCGGTTAGCTCCACCCCCAAAAAATAACTTTTAATAATTAAATGTAAAAATGAGGAAACAACCTCTATATAATAAATGAAACCCCACCAACCAAAGTAATAATCAAGTGAGATAAAAAGCGCATGCATTCACCCCCCTGTTTCCTGGCCGATAGCTGCAGTCGTCGGCATCAGGTGCCAGGGGTAAAAAAAAAACCATGCAATATCACTAATAGAATACACAAACTAGTTTCGGCCCAAGTAGTGGCCTTTTTCAATGCAAATAGTAACCTTGATGTGATTTGACTGTTTCTTTTTTTATTTTTTTATTTTAAAGATTTTATTTGAATTCAAAGATCAAACAATGTTCTATATACCAATTAATAAATTATGATAAGAAGTGGGGACATGCAAGTCCCCCAATCCAACAGACACAAAAGAGAAATATGTGGACACTCAGGTCCAAGTAAAAAATCAAATTGTACATGATCCTTCAATGCAATTGGAAGGTAAGTTTTTAACATAAAAATCAAATCTGAGAAAGTTGATACATTACATTTGCAAAGTAATTATAGAAGGGGGAATGGGCGGGATGGAAGAGAAAAAATAAGAGAAAATAGGGAAGGATTAGTTGGTGGGTTAAAGTTTTATGACACTATAGATGGGAACCAGAGAGTGTTGTATTTTACTTTCCAATCCAACCATGTAAATTCGAATAAGTCTATTTTGTTAAGTTAATGGAAAATGTCTTTTTCCATAGTGTATAGATATGCCATTTTGGGGGAAATTTCTTTTTCCAGGACCTAGCTATGTTAGTTTTGATAGAAGAAAAAAGGAATATGCATAGTAGGCTGTGGTGCTTAGGAAGAGTATGTAGGCCTACATGTAAAAGAGCTATAGCTGGAGTTTTAGATATATGGATCTTCATTTTGGAGAGAGCTAAGAAGCCCAAATTCCAAATGGGTTTAACTTTTGGGCATTCCCACCAGATGTGGAGTAAGTCTTCTGGGAGTTCACATTGTCGCCAACATAGAGGGGATGATCATGGGAACATTTTAGTTAACCTCGTGGGGACATAATATCAGTGTGAAATGCCTTTATAATAGGTTTCAAACATCGTTATGCAATGTAATGTTTTTTTGGTTAGTGTAAGTGTTCGTTGCCATGTATTGGGTGGGATAGTAGTATTCAAGAGTGCCTGCAACCCCTTAGCCAGATAGACTCCGAAGGGGTGGGGGGTTTAGAAGATTTGAAGACAAAATCCCCAACTTGTAAAGAAAACTCTTTATCCTGGTAAATTCAAAACAGAGAAGGGGTGTTATACTAGTAGGGTCTTCTAGCCGGTCAAGAGTAATAAAATTGTCTTGGGAGGTGGTGGACCAAAAGTCAGGTACTTGTTTGATGCCGAGACGCACCTATTTATTAGAGTGTGCTTCTATTAGACCTGTTTACAAACCAGCTATGGAAGTGATGGGTGACTGATGTGGGGCTATCAGGGCGCAGTGGCAAATCTTATCCCATACAGAGAGGCATTCAAGAATTATGGGGTTTGTGATTCCAAGGGCTTTGCAACAGTGGACCGAGGTCCATATTAGATCCTTGAGGTGAATCTTAAAGGGGAGAGAGGCTTGTTCAATATCCCTCCATTTATCATGGGATTGTGTCACCCCCCCCCCACTCCCCCCACTGAGATATGTGTCTGAGCATTGCACCTTCGTGGTATTTTACCACAGAAGGGGAGGCTTAGCCTCCCAGGTGGATAGGATGTTGCAGGATTCTGTGGGCTATTCTAGGGGGGGTTGCACTGCCAAATGAACTTGGAGAATTCACTTTGAAAGTAGAGTAAAAGATGTGTGGGCACTCTAGGTGGAAGACATCGAAAAATATATGTGAGTTTTGGAAGGAAATACAATTTAAGGGATATGATACGACCCATCCAAGAGATAGGTGATTTGACTGTTTCTGTAGAAAGGTGATCTGCTGATCCTAAACACTTTTGAAAGCCATATATGTCTGCTATTTCTGAACAAAGGGGATCCCAGAGAAGCTTTTACTACCATTTGTGCCATGATTGCAGAAGCAGTATGTAAATAATTTCAGTGAGAAACCCAAAGTTTGTGAAAAAAATTAACATTTTTTTTTTTTTTATTTGATTGCATTTGGCGATGAAATTGTGGCATGAAATATACCAAAATGGGCCTAAATCAATACCTTGGGTAGTCTACTTAAAAAAATATATATATAGTTTTCTGTTTAAATGGAGTGATAACAAAAATGCTAAACATTCTCTTGTATTTTCGGCAAGTTTTTCTCTAAAAGTCCTGGGGTTAAAAGTACAAATATTGCTTAAGAGAATGTAGGGGCAGCATTAATATTTCAAGAATGCCATTTTTGAGGCAATTCTACACTGCACTACACTAATAAGTACTTATACATGGTTAAAATGGCATCATTTAAATACTTTCATATGTTGGGAAACCCCAAACAAGTGTCCAAACTTTAAGAGTGTCAGAAGTTTGTTATCATACTACAAGGCTTGTAGGTTTGTTGTTTCAAGTTTAGTAGGAACAAT
Organism: Bombina bombina; assembly: GCF_027579735.1. Classification (NCBI taxonomy): domain Eukaryota; kingdom Metazoa; phylum Chordata; class Amphibia; order Anura; family Bombinatoridae; genus Bombina; species Bombina bombina. The sequence continues at coordinate 740,225,954 of NC_069504.1, read as the reverse complement.
GCAAACTCTGAAGATATGTAATAAAAAAAAACTACATACCATAGTAAATTTTCAGAGCTATAAATCAAACCTGTCACAAACTCACAAGGCATTTATGTGCACCATATGATATGTATCTGTAAAGTACTCCAACTCCACTAGCAAGTTTTGTAAGTTGTGTTCACTAGCAGGTCTACTCACAAACACATAGGCCTAATGGAACAGTCCTATGCATATTGAGTTTAACTGGTATGTAGAAAGAGTAAATCCTTTTTAAACAACGTAAATAAATAAGTGTAAGAACTCCCTGCATTTTTCTGAAAGACTATACAGAGGTTGTGAGTGAACATTACTTTTGTGTGTGGATTATTTTGTGGCTTTAAAGCCACACTGTATATTTCCCGCATGCATTGAAATGTTTTCTTGTAAGTATATTGCAAGCCAGGGATCTGTGTTTTCTTTCTGAAGGGTTTTTGCTCTTTCTACTTTACATTGGGCATGTTTGAAAAAGTGAAAGAAAAAGGATGAGAGCTACTGAAATCCTATTGGCTGATTTGAACAGCCAATAGAACTTCAGTAGCTCTCATCTGATTGGCTGATTTGAATTTGAAGGCTCAAATCAGCCAATAGAAATTCAAGGGACGCCATTTTTAATCGCGTACCTTGAATTCCTATTCAGTGTATGGCGGAGATCGTATGAAGAGGATCCTCCACGCTCCATGGTTCCGCGGTCGTCGGTCTTCAGTTCCAGAGTCGCCAGTCTTCAGCTCCGCGGTCATCGATCTTCAACACCGCTCCGCGCCGGCTGGTTCATGGAAGAAGAAAGAAGAGGTCGCCGCTTGGAAGAAGACTTCACCGCCTGTAACAGGACATTCTTCGCTGAACTTCAGGACAGGTGAGGACCACTTGGGGGTTAGACTTAGGGTTTTCAAGGGGTTTTTGGGGGGATTTATTTTATTTAGATAGGGTGGGCAGCAAAAGAGCTGAATGCCCTTTTAAGGGCAATGCCCAACAAATGCCCTTTTCAGGGCAATGGGTAGTTTAGGGTTTTTAGTGTAAGTTTTTTTGGGGGGGGTTTGGTGGGTGGTTCGGTTTACTATTAGGGGGGCTTTGTGTGTTTTTTTGGCAAAAGAGCTGATTATCTTGGGGCAATGCCCTGCAAAAAGTCCTTTTAAGGGCTACTGGTAGTTTATTAGATTAGGGGGTGTTTTTATTTTGGGGGGGCTTTTTTATTTTCATAGGGATTAGGTGTAATTTATTTAAAATGTAATTTTATTTATTATTTTCTGTAATATTAGATTTTTTTATTTTCTGTAAATCTTGCTTAAATGGACAGTCTGCTCCTGATTTTTGATTAGACTGCCCCTTTAATTTATACTTAGTTTATTTGTATTTTAAAAGTAGTTTTTTTTTTTTAAATTTAATAGTAACTTTAGTATTTTGTAAAATGGGTAATTTTAGTTTATTTAGGAGGGGTTAGGTTAGGGGTTAGGTTTATTGCGTTGTGGGCTATGGCGGTTTAGGGGTTAATACTTGAATAGGTTTATTGCGTTGTGGGTTAATGGCGGATTAAAGGTTAATACTTTTAATAGTTTCCGATGTTGGGGTTGGCGGATTTAGGGGTTAATAATTTAGTTATTACTTGCGGTGTGGGTTTGATGGCGGATATAGGGGTTAATAGTTTAAATAGGCATATTGCGTTGTGGGGGGTTGTCAGTCTAGGGGTTAATACATTTAATATTAGTAATGAGAGGGGGGATTGCGGATATAGGGGTTTTACGTGTCAGGCTTATTTTTGGGAGGCGTGTTAGACTTTTAAGGGAGATTTGTTATTTTCTTTACTTTTCTTAGGTACCGGCAGTTTCTAAAGTGCCGTAAGTCACTGGCGACTCCAGAAATGTGTATTTACGCTCATTTCTGGACATCGTTAGTTTATCAGACTTACGGCACTTTATGAACTGCCGGCGGGGTTTATGTAATACCCCGATGTGCGAAGTGAAATTAGGGGCGGCACGGGTTCTCACGCTTGTGCCGAAACCTGCGCCGTATATTTAATCGCAGCCTAAGGGTCTGACAAGCAAAACTTTGCCAGGCAAGACGTGAAAAACCATGTCATTACTCGCAGGGGCAACCCTATCTAAAAAAAAGAAAAGGGTCTGTCCCTGCAAGTGGCGAATGTAAGGGAGCTTGATGTAAAGGGAAACTTTGCTAGTGAGAACGTTAGCAGGGAGCAAGGGAAATACTTTAAAAATTTAATCCTGCAGCCAATACAGATCACTCTGTTTTCAGCAAATAGTATCTTACAATCGCCTCTATTTTCATATACATTTCTATAAGGGTAATTTGTGAATTTTGACACAATCTCACCTTTTAGCTTGCAAGAAAAAAAGTGAGATCTACAGGGGAAAATGTTTAGAGAAAATGCCAGACCTGGAGAGAAATTTAATTTACACCCATGGAACGACCCTGTTCACCCCACTAGCAGAGGCGGTGAAACTCATTTAACAATAAGGAATGCAATACATACTAATTTCACTGCATTTTTTGTATGTTCAGTGTAGTTTTTTGTTTTTTTGTTAAGTTTTTATTTTATTGAAATAGAAAAAGAAAATATAATCAGCATCGCATAATAACAACTGTTTTATACAGAGCCCCACAAGTAATATTCAATTGTCTTTATGGATAAAGAAAAGAAAATTAAATTAAGCAGATTCTTATGAAATAAAAATAAAATTACATTATAAAAATAGTTGGTCTATTTCTTCACAATACCATTTTGTAGTGTAGTTTTACTACAATTTATACTGTGCGCCGTAAATCTCCCCCCCCCCCTACATAATTTCAATATAAATTTAAAATTTTCCATGAAATACAACATTAGTGGAACATTTTTTGTTATGATTTTAATGTGATTAAACTATTCAAATATTTTTCAATATTTTATTTATTCAATATTGTAATGTATGCATCGCCTTCACATACTTTAAAGCAGGGAACACCCCTTTGTGAGACATACTGTGCTCAAGGCAAAAACTGCCCATAGAGAATTAGGACAGAAGCTTCATAGAACTGACAAGATTTCACAGAAAATCTCACATACCCAGAGAGCATTAGATCATCAGGCAATGAAAGGACAAAAAAAAATAGCTGAAGAGAAATACAGACTCTGTGGGAGGAACTTATGGAAATATCGAGAATTAAGAGGAAAAAAAGACTAAGCAGATCATTAGGAATTGTAGACGGTTAAATACATAGGGGCCCATTTATCAAGCTCCGAATGGAGCTTGAGGGCCCGTGTTTCTGGCGAGCTTACCGCTGCTCCATAACCTGCCCACCTGCTCTGAGCAGGCGGACAGACATCACTGAAAATTAACTTGATCGAGTACGATCGGGTTGATTGACACCTCCCTGCTGGTGGCCGATTGGCGGCCACGAATCACTGAAAATCAACTCGATCGAGTACGATTGGGTTGATTGACACCTTCCTGCTGGCGGCCGATTGGCGGCTGCGAATCTGCAGGGGGCGGCGTTGCACCAGCAGCTCACAAGAGCTGCTGGTGCAATGGTGAATATGGAGAGCGTATTGCTCTCCGCATTCAGCGAGGTCTGGCGGACCTGATCCGCACTATCAGATCAGGTCCGCCAGACCTTTGATAAATATCCCCCATAGGGTGTGATAATCAAACGTTCACCACCAAAAACATGAAAAACCACAATTATCAAAGAAAAGGGGCTGTCTCTGTGAGTGGTGAGCTGTCTCCCAAAGAAATTAGACCCCTCTGCTATATAAAAGTTCACAATGGTAGATGAAGTACACAGGGAGACCCCACAATAGGTTTAAACTTTAATATTAGGCCTAATACAAATAAAAATACTCTGTTTTCAGTGCACTGTACCTTAAAATCACTGTTATTTTTTTCTTCTTTTCAGAGTAATAAGAGCCAGATTACAAGTGGAGCACTAAATTATTGTTCTCCTGCAAATGGGCAAATTTGCCCATTTGTGGGAGCGCAATAATTAACCAGCCATTACAAGTGGCTGGTTATTGCTACCGGGAGCTTGTGGTAGCAATTAGTGTTCCGAAAATTAACCATAGATTAGATCTCTGGTGCCCTAAATGCCCTCAAAATAGAGGACAATGTAGCATTTTTTTAAATTAAAAAATATATGTATATATTAGCATTGCGATTTACTTGTAATACCAGGGCACATAATCGTGCACTGGTACTACAAAGTGGAATGTTAATATTGTGTGCATGCAAGCGATATTTAGCGCTCCACTTGTATTCTGGCACTTAGTGTTTTCAGTATTTTGATAAAAGCTTTTAATTTCCAAGAAAAAACACTGAGATCTGTAGCATCGAAATGTTTAGATAATTACTCTGGGAACATCCATGTTCAGTTTAGATAATTACGCTGGGAACACACATGTTCAGCCAATTATGAGCCCGACTACGAGTGGCGCGCTAATGGTTTCGAGTGAACAATATTGGGTTTATCGCGTCTGTTTGCGCCCATCAGAAGAGGTGCTTGTATTACAAGTTGAAGGCTAAAGTGAATGTGTGAGCGCAATCGTGACCTAGAATGATTTCTGTGTCAAAAAAGTGTGACAAAACACATCAAAAATATTGCACAAAAAAAGTTATAAGGTCTCAAAGATATGAGATCTCAGGTGTTAGAAAAAAAAAGGACTTAAAAGGGCTTTAACATTACATGCATACTTATAAAGTATATGATTTATACAGGGTTAAAGGGACCTTAAAGGGACACTGTACCCAAATTTTTTCTTTCGTGATTCAGATTGAGCATGAAATTTTAAGCAATTTTCAAATTTACTCCTATTATCAAATTTTCTTCATTCTCTTGGTATCTTTATTTTAAATGCAAGAATGTAAGTTTAGATGCCGGCCCATTTTTGGTGAACAACCTGGGTTGTCCTTGCTGATTGGTGGATAAATCCATCCACCAATAAAAAAGTGCTGTCCAGAGTACTGAAACCCAAAAAAAGCTTAGATTCCTTCTTTTTCAAATAATGATAGCAAGAGAACAAAGAAAAATTGATATTAGGAGTAAATTAGAAAGTTGCTTAAAATTGCATGCTCTTTCTGAATTACAAAAGAAAAAATTTGGGTACAGTGTCCCTTTAAAGAAGGAAGGCTATCACTCCATTTTGCAATGCTATGCCATAACCTGTGGACAGCGCTTGATTGGAGCCAAATTCCTCCTACAATAGGACAATGACCCAAAGCAAAGCTCAAAACTATGCAAGAACTAATTAGGGAAGAAGCAGTCAGCTGTCATTCTGTCTTTAATGGACTGACCAGCACAGTCACCAGGTCTAAACCCTAATAAGCTGCTGTGGGAGCAGCTTGATCCGTATTGTACCCAAGAAGTGCCCATCAAGCCAACTTATAGCAGGTGCTTCCGGAAGCATGGGGAGAAATTTCTTCAGATTACCTCAACAAATTGACAACTAGAATGCTAAAGGGCTGTAATTGCAGCACATGGAGGATTCTTTGACGAAAGCAAAGTTTATTATTTTACTTAAATTCATTATTTCTAACCTTGTCAATGACTACATTTCATATTCAAACTCATTTCATGTTTGTTTTCATGGAAAATAAGGAAAATGTCTATGTGACCCCAAACTTTTCAACGCTAGTGTATATCTGTATTTATTCAAATAGGTATATAGGTATATATTTTAGAAAAAAATAAAATTAAAATAATATATATATATTATATTTTTTTCCTTTAAGTAAAGAACATAAGAATAGGAAGTATTCCTAATGCACCTTTTGGCTTTAGCACAGTTGAACTAGCGCAGTGTTGGTTTAGCGTGGGAGCGGTAACTGAAAAGGCTTTCTTTAGCACCCCATAGAAGTCTATGGGGAGAAATAGTTAGCGTGGTCTCAATATCCTAATTCCTGCAGTTAGCAAGCCTGAGTATTTTGCTTGTGCATTAGCTTTTTACTTATTATTATTACAAGTATATTATTTAATTTGCTTAGTACTCCTGGTATCCATTGCTCAAAAGCATACCTAGGTATGCTCAGGAGCAACAATGACCTACTGGGAGCTAGCTGCTGATTGGGGGCTGCACATATATGCCTCTTGACATTGCTCACCAGATGTGTTTAGCTAGCTCCCAATAGCCCATATTGTGTTTGGGGCTCCACATTTTCTAACACCAAAATCTGCTGCCTTATATTTAACCCACTTGTCAATAATACATTGACTTAGGCTGTATATTGACACAAAACAAAAAGCAATGATTTATCAGGATATTACCAGAAATGCACACACAGCAGTGATTTACTCACTTGGCAGTAACACCAAGAGCAGTGGTTTAACTCCTAATTTTCTATAACACACAACGAACAGGGACTGAATTCCATAATGCCAGTATCACATACAGAACAAATATTTAAGCCTCCATACAGAATGTTCCCCACACAGTGCATAGTTCATACTGACAGTAGGATGACCTTCGTTCTAAAAAGAAACAGAAAAGAAGAGGCGCTCTGGTGCAGATAATCCTTGGGTATAAGAAATTATATACTAAGATACAGATATACTACTAACAAAGGCGTTTGCAAATGCAGTGCAATAACAGATGAGCCGAAGCTTCGGAGCCGTTCGGCTGACTTGCTATAGACAAAACAACTGTTCCTTGAACGATCAAGCAACCAACGATTCCAAGGGTAGACAAAAATGGACCTGTAAAATAAGGTGAAAAACACCTTTGGTGCAGATTATCCCAGACGCTGAAACCACACAGCAAGTATCATTAGGATTATACTCACAAGCGGAGTTGCACAATCAGTGCTATATCAGGCGTGCCGAATCTTAAAGAGCCGTTCGGCTGACTCCCTTGGATCAATGCAGCTGCTCCTTAGTAAACCGGGTAATCAATGACAGTGTGGGTGGTGGCTGACCAATAATGATTATGGTCCATACAAGGAATAAATGGGGCCCAAAGATAATAAGTATAGAGAATAATATCTCACAGCAAGGTAGGATAAGTAAAAAGATTTATTAAAAACATTAAAAGTTGCTTAGCAACGCGTTTCTCAGCTAGTATGCCGTTTCATGTATCCTGATGAAACTTAAAAATGTACAAGGAACTTAAAAATGTACATATACATGTGTATATATCAGTGACGTGCGGTGAGGTCAGAGGCTGATGAAGCACTTGCTAAGATACGTCCGAGAAACACGCACACATGTATATATATATATATATATATATATATATATATATATATATACAGTATATATATATATATATATATATATATATATATATACACACACATATATATATTACATACAAATATACATATATATATATATATATATATATATATATATATATCAGAGAGAGATAAGGCCCCATTTACTATTGGCCACTTGAGGGGGTAAATAAAAAAGAATTTTTCTTATTCCTGTAGGGAAATAATCATTAAAAACACACTTTATCTGAAATATGTCTTTCATGCTGCTACTTTTTTCTTTCTTTCTGGATCCCTGCAGTATCATTTTAAATGTCCCCAGCTTGTGCGCGCTGCAGAATGCATCTCTGGTATGATTATTTTTAGGTATAGATATATACAGATATATAGGAATAGATTTTAGAAATACTTAGAGCATATTTTGCTATGTGCAGAACATTGGAATGTGAAATATTTACAGTAAATACATAGTTAAAACTTTTATTGAAAATTAAAATGACATTAATATGTTTTCCATGTTCTCATCTACTTAACTGCAAAGGGCTCAAATGAACATATATATGTCTTATGTGTGTACATATGTATTTATACAGTATATTTATATGTGTATATATGTCTGTAAATACATATATAGACATATAAATACATATGTACACATAGACATATATAAATATATATATATTTATATATACACACACACACATATATATATACATCTTTAGAGCTTTAGATACATATACATTTTTGTATACGTATGTTTCTCAATGTTAAAGCCTTTTGCCTGCCTTTTTTTCTAACACCTGAGACCTAATTTCTTTGAGCACTTATAACTTTTTTGTGCAATAATATGGTGTTATTATGAGTGTAATGGCACTAATGGATCTTTGATGTGTTTTGAGACACTTTTGTTTTGTGAAACAATTAACCAGAGCTTTGAGGACACGCTATCCCGGCGAGCGTGGAATTGAGCTGCGCACAAACGATTGCGTTTACTTTTCAACTTGTAATAGAAGCGATAAACCTGACACGCAAACACCCGTGATAAAAAAATTAACTGTTTAAATGTTTGTGCTCCAGATGCAATTGATCCCTTTGGCCTCTAGTTATCAAGGTCTGCGGATCAGGTCCGCCAGACCTCGCTGAATACGGCAAGCAATACGCTCGCCGTACTCAGCATTGCACCAGCAGCTCACAAGAGCTGCTGGTGTAACGCCGCCCCCTGCAGACTCGTGGCCAATGGGCCAGCAGGGGGGTGTCAATCAACCCGATCGTACTTGATCGGGTTGTATTGTGGCGATGTCTGTTCGCCTGCTCTGAGCAGGCGGACAGGTTATGGAGAAGCGGTCTTTGTGACCGCTGCTTCATAAGTGCTGTTTCTGGCTTCGGAGCTTGATACATATGCCCCTTTGTGTGCAGAATCATTTATTTTTCTTGCAGTTTGTGCATCACACTGGCTGCACATTCATATTGCAGTGGCGACATAGCTGGTCCTGGTAGGTAGGTAGGTTGCCTGCCTTTGTTGGGGGTGAAAAGTTTTAATTTAAGCTTAACCCTTTGTGTGTAGAATCAGTTATTTTCTTGCAGTTAGTGCACCCCACTGGCTGCACATTTATATTGCAGTGGGGGCGTAATTGAGAGTTAAAGGTAGGTTTCTTCCCTTTGCTGGAGGGAAAAAAGATTTTAAATTAAGTTCAACCCTTTGTGTGCAGAATCATTTTTTCTTCCAATTGGTGCATCCCACTGACTGCACATTTATATTGCAGTTGGGACATAGCTGGGACTGGTAGGTTTCCTGCCTTTGTTGTGTGCAGAATCAGTTATTTTTCTTGCTGTCAGCGCATCACAATGGCTGCACATTTTTATTGCAGTGGAGGCATAGCTGGGACTGGTAGGTAGGCCACCTGCCTTTGTTGGGGGGACATTTTTTGAATTTAAGTTTAACACTTTGGGGCCAATTTATCATGGCCCGAATGGGGCTAAATACCCCTGTTTCCACACAAGCCTTCAGGCTCGCTGGAAACAGGAGTTAAGAAGCAGCGGTCGGCAGGGGGCAGTTTGCACAAGCAGTTCACCAGAACTGCTTGTGCAATGATAAATGCCGACAGTGTATGCTGTCTGCATTTATTGATGTCTAGAGGATATGATCGCTACAACGGATCATGTCTGCCAGACAAATGATAAATCGGCCCCTTTGTGTGCAGAATCAGTTATTTTCTTTCAGTGTGTGCATTACTGCATATATTTTTTAATTTGTATTTTCTATTAAAACAATATTATTTGTAACTGCAATGGGGACACCGCTGCTACCTGGGAGTTTGCTACAGCACCTATTAGTAGTAGTTATGTAGCATAACTTTTCCTTTGGATGTAAAATATATAACAACAACAAAAATAAATAACAATAATTTCTCAGTGGCTGGCTATATTGCACACACAGTGCACGTCTGTTGCCTATACTGTCACTAGTGGGCTCTCAGTTTTACATATATAGTAGTAAAGTTTACTCCTCATCTGATTGAAACCATATTTGTTAATGCAGTGGGAGCACCAACCCCCCAAAAATCCATGTAGTTAATAATATATCATTATATTATTCTGTCATAAAATGCTTAGTCGGACATGGGGGGACCTTGTTTCCAGCTGCTGTCACCACCACCATCAGTAGTACCAGCACCGGCAGAATAAGCAGCAGGGTCACCGTTAGCATCTGCTGTAACATGCATTCTCATGCCCACTAGGAGTCAGACATATCACTGATGAAGTGCTGTAACAGGCATGAAACACATAGGACTCCTATAGGAGCTTGTCAGCTGGCCGCTATCCCCTATCATCTACTACACACTTGTGGGGGCAAGCATCAGCAACAGCGCAACAATCTCCTTATCACAGCAGGCAACGCTACCTACTATGGGGCTTTTTACTCTAGGGCAGTGATGGCGAACCTTGGCACTCCAGATGTTTCAGAACTACATTTCCCATGAATCCCTATTGGACTTCAGCGTACATAAGCATCATGGAAATGTAGTTCTGAAACATCTGGAGTGCCAAGGTTCGTCATCATTGCTCTAGGGGGATGTCTAGGCACTAGTCGAGAACATTAACCAACCTGAAATGTCAGCTTGTAGCTGTTGGTGGGACATCCTTCGCCATGCTCGAAGGGGAGCTTTTAAAGCAGTTGATTGAAGCAGTTGCTTTCCACTACCACCTCACACAGGAGCATAGTCCCCTGACTCTTTTGTTCCTGTGTTGCATTGTTAAAGGGGGAGTTGGTGAAGACTGCTGGACAGTTGGTGCTCTTTACCACCATCTTATGGAGTGCTCCTAGTGGCCATCATGCCTTCCTCTCTCGACTGCACACTGGAGGTAGCCCAGTGTGGTGGGGACAGGGTAGTGCTACTGATAGTGGTGTGCAGCGGCATGCAGCTCCAGTTATGACAGGAGTTGGTAGATCAACAGGGCTACATGCCTTCCTAATGCACCTTTTGGCTTTAGCACAGTTGAACTAGCGCAGTGTTGGTTTAGCGTGGGAGCGGTAACTGAAAAGGCTTTCTTTAGCACCCCATAGAAGTCTATGGGGAGAAATAGTTAGCGTGGTCTCAATATCCTAACTCCTGCAGTTAGCAAGCCTGAGTATTTTGCTTGTGCATTAGCTTTTTACTTATTATTATTACAAGTATATTATTTAATTTGCTTAGTACTCCTGGTATCCATTGCTCAAAAGCATACCTAGGTATGCTCAGGAGCAACAATGACCTACTGGGAGCTAGCTGCTGATTGGGGGCTGCACATATATGCCTCTTGACATTGCTCACCAGATGTGTTTAGCTAGCTCCCAATAGCCCATATTGTGTTTGGGGCTCCACATTTTCTAACACCAAAATCTGCTGCCTTATATTTAACCCACTTGTCAATAATACATTGACTTAGGCTGTATATTGACACAAAACAAAAAGCAATGATTTATCAGGATATTACCAGAAATGCACACACAGCAGTGATTTACTCACTTGGCAGTAACACCAAGAGCAGTGGTTTAACTCCTAATTTTCTATAACACACAACGAACAGGGACTGAATTCCATAATGCCAGTATCACATACAGAACAAATATTTAAGCCTCCATACAGAATGTTCCCCACACAGTGCATAGTTCATACTGACAGTAGGATGACCTTCGTTCTAAAAAGAAACAGAAAAGAAGAGGCGCTCTGGTGCAGATAATCCTTGGGTATAAGAAATTATATACTAAGATACAGATATACTACTAACAAAGGCGTTTGCAAATGCAGTGCAATAACAGATGAGCCGAAGCTTCGGAGCCGTTCGGCTGACTTGCTATAGACAAAACAACTGTTCCTTGAACGATCAAGCAACCAACGATTCCAAGGGTAGACAAAAATGGACCTGTAAAATAAGGTGAAAAACACCTTTGGTGCAGATTATCCCAGGCGCTGAAACCACACAGCAAGCATCATTAGGATTATACTCACAAGCGGAGCTGCACAATCAGTGCAATATCAGGCGTGCCGAATCTTAAAGAGCCGTTCGGCTGACTCCCTTGGATCAATGCAGCTGCTCCTTAGTAAACCGGGTAATCAATGACAGTGTGGGTGGTGGCTGACCAATAATGATTACGGTCCATACAAGGAATAAATGGGGCCCAAAGATAATAAGTATAGAGAATAATATCTCACAGCAAGGTAGGATAAGTAAAAAGTTTTATTAAAAACATTAAAAGTTGCTTAGCAACGCGTTTCTCAGCTAGTATGCCGTTTCATGTATCCTGATGAAACTTAAAAATGTACAAGGAACTTAAAAATGTACATATACATGTGTATATATCAGTGACGTGCGGTGAGGTCAGAGGCTGATGAAGCACTTGCTAAGATACGTCCGAGAAACACGCACACATATATATATATATATATATATATATATATATATATATATATATATATATATATATATATACAGTATATATATATATATACACACACATATATATATTACATACAAATATACATATATATATATATATATATATATATATATATATATATCAGAGAGAGATAAGGCCCCATTTACTATTGGCCACTTGAGGGGGTAAATAAAAAAGAATTTTTCTCATTCCTGTAGGGAAATAATCATTAAAAACACACTTTATCTGAAATATGTCTTTCATGCTGCTACTTTTTTCTTTCTTTCTGGATCCCTGCAGTATCATTTTAAACGTCCCCAGCTTGTGCGCGCTGCAGAATGCATCTCTGGTATGATTATTTTTAGGTATAGATATATACAGATATATAGGAATAGATTTTAGAAATACTTAGAGCATATTTTGCTATGTGCAGAACATTGGAATGTGAAATATTTACAGTAAATACATAGTTAAAACTTTTATTGAAAATTAAAATTACATTAATATGTTTTCCATGTTCTCATCTACTTAACTGCAAAGGGCTCAAATGAACATATATATGTCTTATGTGTGTACATATGTATTTATAGAGTATATTTATATGTGTATATATGTCTGTAAATACATATATAGACATATAAATACATATGTACACATAGACATATATAAATATATATATATTTATATATATACACACACACATATATATATACATCTTTAGAGCTTTAGATACATATACATTTTTGTATACGTATGTTTCTCAATGTTAAAGCCTTTTGCCTGCCTTTTTTTCTAACACCTGAGACCTAATTTCTTTGAGCACTTATAACTTTTTTGTGCAATAATATGGTGTTATTATGAGTGTAATGGCACTAATGGATCTTTGATGTGTTTTGAGACACTTTTGTTTTGTGAAACAATTAACCAGAGCTTTGAGGACACGCTATCCCGGCGAGCGTTGAATTGAGCTGCGCACAAGCGATCGCGTTTACTTTTCAACTTGTAATAGAAGCGATAAACCTGACACGCAAACACCCGTGATAAAAAAATTAACTGTTTAAATGTTTGTGCTCCAGATGCAATTGATCCCTTTGGCCTCTAGTTATCAAGGTCTGCGGATCAGGTCCGCCAGACCTCGCTGAATACGGCAAGCAATACGCTCGCCGTATTCAGCATTGCACCAGCAGCTCACAAGAGCTGCTGGTGTAACGCCGCCCCCTGCAGACTTGCGGCCAATGGGCCAGCAGGGGGGTGTCAATCAACCCGATCGTACTTGATCGGGTTGTATTGTGGCGATGTCTGTTCGCCTGCTCTGAGCAGGCGGACAGGTTATGGAGAAGCGGTCTTTGTGACCGCTGCTTCATAAGTGCTGTTTCTGGCTTCGGAGCTTGATACATATGCCCCTTTGTGTGCAGAATCATTTATTTTTCTTGCAGTTTGTGCATCACACTGGCTGCACATTCATATTGCAGTGGCGACATAGCTGGTCCTGGTAGGTAGGTTGCCTGCCTTTGTTGGGGGTGAAAAGTTTTAATTTAAGCTTAACCCTTTGTGTGTAGAATCAGTTATTTTCTTGCAGTTAGTGCACCCCACTGGCTGCACATTTATATTGCAGTGGGGGCGTAAATGAGAGTTAAAGGTAGGTTTCTTCCCTTTGCTGGAGGGAAAAAAGATTTTAAATTAAGTTCAACCCTTTGTGTGCAGAATCATTTTTTCTTCCAATTGGTGCATCCCACTGACTGCACATTTATATTGCAGTTGGGACATAGCTGGGACTGGTAGGTTTCCTGCCTTTGTTGTGTGCAGAATCAGTTATTTTTCTTGCTGTCAGCGCATCACAATGGCTGCACATTTTTATTGCAGTGGAGGCATAGCTGGGACTGGTAGATAGGCCACCTGCCTTTGTTGGGGGGACATTTTTTGAATTTAAGTTTAACACTTTGGGGCCAATTTATCATGGCCCGAATGGGGCTAAATACCCCTGTTTCCACACAAGCCTTCAGGCTCGCTGGAAACAGGAGTTAAGAAGCAGCGGTCGGCAGGGGGCAGTTTGCACAAGCAGTTCACCAGAACTGCTTGTGCAATGATAAATGCCGACAGTGTATGCTGTCTACATTTATTGATGTCTAGAGGATATGATCGCTACAACGGATCATGTCTGCCAGACAAATGATAAATCGTCCCCTTTGTGTGCAGAATCAGTTATTTTCTTTCAGTGTGTGCATTACTGTATATATTTTTTAATTTGTATTTTCTATTAAAACAATATTATTTGTAACTGCAATGGGGACACCGCTGCTACCTGGGAGTTTGCTACAGCACCTATTAGTAGTAGTTATGTAGCATAACTTTTCCTTTGGATGTAAAATATATAACAACAACAAAAATAAATAACAATAATTTCTCAGTGGCTGGCTATATTGCACACACAGTGCACGTCTGTTGCCTATACTGTCACTAGTGGGCTCTCAGTTTTACATATATAGTAGTAAAGTTTACTCCTCATCTGATTGAAACCATATTTGTTAATGCAGTGGGAGCACCAACCCCCCAAAAATCCATGTAGTTAATAATATATCATTATATTATTCTGTCATAAAATGCTTAGTCGGACATGGGGGGACCTTGTTTCCAGCTGCTGTCACCACCACCATCAGTAGTACCAGCACCGGCAGAATAAGCAGCAGGGTCACCGTTAGCATCTGCTGTAACATGCATTCTCATGCCCACTAGGAGTCAGACATATCACTGATGAAGTGCTGTAACAGGCATGAAACACATAGGACTCCTATAGGAGCTTGTCAGCTGGCCGCTATCCCCTATCATCTACTACACACTTGTGGGGGCAAGCATCAGCAACAGCGCAACAATCTCCTTATCACAGCAGGCAACGCTACCTACTATGGGGCTTTTTACTCTAGGGCAGTGATGGCGAACCTTGGCACTCCAGATGTTTCAGAACTACATTTCCCATGATGACCTATTGGACTTCAGCGTACATAAGCATCATGGGAAATGTAGTTCTGAAACATCTGGAGTGCCAAGGTTCGCCATCACTGCTCTAGGGGGATGTCTAGGCACTAGTCGAGAACATTAACCAACCTGAAATGTCAGCTTGTAGCTGTTGGTGGGACATCCTTCGCCATGCTCGAAGGGGAGCTTTTAAAGCAGTTGATTGAAGCAGTTGCTTTCCACTACCACCTCACACAGGAGCATAGTCCCCTGACTCTTTTGTTCCTGCGTTGCATTGTTAAAGGGGGAGTTGGTGAAGACTGCTGGACAGTTGGTGCTCTTTACCACCATCTTATGGAGTGCTCCTAGTGGCCATCATGCCTTCCTCTCTCGACTGCACACTGGAGGTAGCCCAGTGTGGTGGGGACAGGGTAGTGCTACTGATAGTGGTGTGCAGCAGCATGCAGCTCCAGTTATGACAGGAGTTGGTAGATCAACAGGGCTACTGATCATTCCTCCTCCACACCAAGGTGTTGGATGAGCAGCATACCGCTGACAATATTTTGCAGGCTCTTGGAGGATGGTGGTGCAGTGGGTAAGAGAGTGGGCAGCCAATATGGTTAGGGCTCTCCTTGAGGGTGACTTTATCAGTGTGTGTTGTTCAGCTTCCATCTGCCACTTGGTGGTAGAGGCTTATGTCCCTGAAGGCAACTCTAGGTTTGCAAGTTTAGTTGAATGATGCCGAAGGATTGCAGGCCACTTCCGCCACAGTTTTAAAGCCAGTCAGCTACTTAGGCAGGAACAGTAGAAGGCAGGGCTTACCCAGCACAGGCTTAATAAAGATATAACTACTAGGTGGAACTCAACTTTGGATATGCTGGAATGTGTCTTGGAGCAGCAGAGGGCTATCCATGCTATAGCTTCCGATCAATACATTGGTATCAGGAGTCCATAAGGCAGAGATGAGTGGACCATAGGTCAGTTAGTGGCAGTCCTAAAGCCTTTTAGGGATGTCACAGAGAACTTGAGCCAAAACATTGCCAAGCGGGGTCAACTCATACCCTTGTTCACTCACCAATTGAGCAAGATGAATAATTTCCTTGAATATCGTGAAGTGGTTCCTGGTGCAATACTAAGCAGTGAGGTAGCAGCACTTTCAGGAGGCTGAAGGAACAGCTGAAAAATAAGATGTAGGAGTGTCTGGAGAAAATCCTGAACTGATGCTGGCCACCTTGCATGATCCCACAATTAAGGGGAAAATGGTTCTATGAACTGATAAAAAGAAATCCCTTTTGCAAATTAGTTGTGGGTTATAAGAGGTACATTGATGACTTCTTGTTTGTCTGGTCAGGGGATGGATATAAGTGTACTGACTTTGTGGCCTATTTAAATACTAACAAAGTGGGCCTGCAGTTTACCTACACTTTTGACCAAGAGAAAATATCACATTTGGATGTTCTAATGTACAATCCCAATGAGAAGGTTAGTACAACTCTCTACAGTAAACCCATAGCCTCAAATACACTCCTTCACGCTAAGAGCTGTCACCCTAAGTATATGGGACACAGAATTACAAAAGGACAATTCCTGTGCTTGATGCCTAATTGCTCAGAGGATGAGGCTTTTCAGCGTGAGAGTAAGTGTTTACGTATAAAATTCTTGGAGAGGGGTTACAATCCCAAAATGATAGATAGAGCACTCACAGAAGTAAAGGTTTTAGACAGGAAAGCATTACTAACTAGATCTACCCCAAACAAAACAGAAAGCCCAAACCAACTTTTGTTACCACATATAGCACAGAGTATATTTGTAATATAGTAAGGACAAATCTACCAATCCTATTAGCTGATGATGATTTTAAGGAACTGGTGAAAGATGGTTGCAATTGTGTATCCAGACATAACGTCACCATTGGCAATCTGATATCACACTCTGTTGAGGGAGCCAAAACCAGTTAACAGCTGGCTAACAAGTAAAGGGCATTTTCCGATGTGGTACAGGTGCCTGTAGGGCATGTAAATTTACTATTTCAGGTAAAACTTTCCAGTCTATTTTTACCCAGAGGGTCTAGTCACAGAGATTTTGCACACACTGTAGGTCGAACTATGCTATCTGTGTTATCCAATTCTCTCTATGTAGGAGCCAATATGTGGGTTGTACCTCAAGAGAAGCAATGGTCTGCATTAGAAAGCATCTGAGTGATATTAAAGGGACAGTCAAGTATAAATTAAACTTTCATTATTCAGATAGGACTTTTAATTTTAATTGACTTTCCAATTTACTTTTATCATCAAATTTGCTTTTTTCTCTTGGTATTCTTAGTTTAAACTAAAAATAGGTAGGCTCATATGCTAATTTCTAAGCCTTTGAGGGCTGCCTCTTATCACATGCTTTTAAAATCTCTTTTCAACACAAAGAGACAGAAAGTACACATGGGCCATATAGATAACACTGTGTTCAGGCACAGAAAGTTATTTAAGATCTAGCACAATACAATGCCAAATTTAAGACAATAGATAATAAACAGTCACAGTCATGTGATCAGGGCGCTGGAAGAAGGTTCCTAGATACAAGGTAATCACAGAGGTAAAAAGTATATTAATATAACTGTGTTGGTTATGCAAAACTGGGGAATGAGTAATAAAGGGATTATCTATCTTTTAAAACAATAACAATTCTATGGTTGACTGTCCCTTTAAGCATGGGAAGAAGGCCAGGGGGCATCAAAACACTTTATACTGCAACACTGTCAGAGTGTAGATAGTTTTACTTCGATGATTGAGGAGGAGACAGACATACGGACATGCACAAGAAAGAGGCTTTTTGGATCTTCACCCTAAAGACTAGATTTTCACAGGGACTTAATCTAGAGACAGACATCATTAACTTTTGGTAAATGTACATTTCAAGATTATTATCCTAACCCTAAATATACAGGACTAAGATATGTTAGTGCCTATTTAGATCAGGGGTCTAATAATTTAATAACCAGCTTTTATCATTCATAAATTATTTATGTCATCCTATTGAGTTATAATGAGAACTTTGTCAGAATACTAAATGTAACTAAAGAATCAGCTCATACTAAAATTGTTTACCTTTTAACAATTTCTAGATAGAATGTATATTCAATTATGATTGCTCTAGGATAAGCAACAAAAGTTTCCTTTTTCCATTCACTATTGTAGATCTGTTCAATAAAAACAGCAGCGTAATGTGATTGGCTATGTAACAGTGACATCTAGTGGCTATGTTTACTATCACTAATTAACCACTATTATCATTATATATACTGTATGTATAGCGGAACAGCTGCATGATAATGTTTTATTTTACTTTGAAGAAGTGCAGTATGTGAATTAGGGGATATGTTGATGTGTTTGACCCACCCAAAAATAATATTATTATTTATCTATATAATTTCTAATAAAGAACTAATCACAGATTGAACAACACTAGTGTTAACTATCGGCTAGATTTAGAGTTTTGTCGGTAACGACCCGAAAAGCTAACGCCGGCTTTTTTCTGGCCGCACCATAAAGATAACTCTGGTATTGAGAGTCCACATAAAGGCTGCGTTAGGCTCCAAAAAAGGAGCGTAGAGCATATTTAACGCAGCTTCAACTCTCGATACCAGAGTTGCTTACGCAAGCGGCCAGCCTCAAAAACGTGCTCGTGCACGATTCCCCCATAGAAAACAATGGGGCTGTTTGAGCTGAAAAAAAACCTAACACCTGCAAAAAAGCCGCGTTCAGCTCCTAACACAGCCCCATTGTTTGCTATGCGGAAACACTTCCTACGTCTGCACCTAACACTCTAACATGTACCCCGAGTCTAAACACCCCTAACCTTACACTTATTAACCCCTAATCTGCCGCCCCCGCTATCGCTGACCCCTGCATATTATTATTAACCCCTAATCTGCCGCTCCGTAAACCGCCGCTACTTACATTATCCCTATGTACCCCTAATTTGCTGCCCTAACATCGCTGACCCCTATATTATATTTATTAACCCCTAATCTGCCCCCCACAACGTCGCCTCCAACTGCCTACACTTATTAACCCCTAATCTGCCGACCGGACCGCACCGCTATTATAATAAAGTTATTAACCCCTAATCCGCCTCACTAACCCTATAATAAATAGTATTAACCCCTAATCTGCCCTCCCTAACATCGCCGACACCTAACGTCAATTATTAACCCCTAATCTGCCGACTGGAGCTCATCGCTATTCTAATAAATGTATTAACCCCTAAAGCTAAATCTAACCCTAACACTAACACCCCCCTAAATTAAATATAATTTACATCTAATGAAATTAATTATCTCTTATTAAATAAATTATTCCTATTTAAAGCTAAATACTTACCTGTAAAATAAATCCTAATATAGCTACAATATAAATTATAATTATATTATAGCTATTTTAGGATTAATATTTATTTTACAGGCAACTTTGTAATTATTTTAACCATGTACAATAGCTATTAAATAGTTAAGAACTATTTAATAGTTACCTAGTTAAAATAATTACAAAATTACCTGTAAAATAAATCCTAACCTAAGTTACAATTAAACCTAACACTATACTATCATTAAATTAATTAAATAAAATACCTACAATTACCTACAATTAAACCTAACACTACACTATCAATAAATAAATTAAATACAATTCCGACAAATAACTACAATGAAATAAACTATCTAAAGTACAAAAAATAAAAAAGAACTAAGTTACAAAAAATAAAAAAATATTTACAAACATAAGAAAAATATTACAACAATTTTAAACTAATTACACCTACTCTAAGCCCCCTAATAAAATAACAAAGACCCCCAAAATAAAAAATGCCCTACCCTATTCTAAATTACTAAAGTTCAAAGCTCTTTTACCTTACCAGCCCTGAACAGGGCCCTTTGCAGGGCATGCCCCAAGAAGTTCAGCTCTTTTGCCTGTAAAAAAAAACATACAATACCCCCCCCCCCCCCAACATTACAACCCACCACCCACATACCCCTAATCTAACCCAAATCCCCCTTAAATAAACCTAACACTAAGCCCCTGAAGATCATCCTACCTTGTCTTCACCTCACCAGGTATCACCGATCCGTCCTGGCTCCAAAATCTTCTTCCAACCCCTGTTCCGATCAGCCAATAGAATGCAAGCTCAATCTGATTGGCTGATTGGATCAGCCAATCGGATTGAACTTGATTCTGATTGGCTGATTCCATCAGCCAATCAGAATATTCCTACCTTAATTCCGATTGGCTGATAGAATCCTATCAGCCAATCGGAATTCGAGGGACGCCATCTTGGATGACGTCCCTTAAAGGAACCGTCATTCTTCAGTTGGACGTCGCCGGAAGAAGATGGGTCCGCGGTGGAGGTCTTCAGGATGGAGCCGGTCGTCATCGGATGAAGATAGAAGATGCCGCTTGGATCAAGATGGTTGCCGGTCCGGATCGCCTCTTCTTCCCGGATAGGATGAAGACTTTGAAGCCTCTTCTGGACCTCTTCAGCCACCGGATGATGGATCGCCAGCCCCCGCTTGGGTTGGATGAAGATTTTGGAGCCAGGACGGATCGGTGATACCTGGTGAGGTGAAGACAAGGTAGGATGATCTTCAGGGGCTTAGTGTTAGGTTTATTTAATGGGGGTTTGGGTTAGATTAGGGGTATGTGGGTGGTGGGTTGTAATGTTGGGGGGGGTATTGTATGTTTTTTTTTACAGGCAAAAGATCTGAACTTCTTGGGGCATGCCCCGCAAAGGGCCCTGTTCAGGGCTGGTAAGGTAAAAGAGCTTTGAACTTTAGTAATTTAGAATAGGGTAGGGCATTTTTTATTTTGGGGGTCTTTGTTATTTTATTAGGGGACTTAGAGTAGGTATAATTAGTTTAAAATTGTTGTAATATTTTTCTTATGTTTGTAAATATTTTTTTATTTTTTGTAACTTAGTTCTTTTTTATTTTTTGTACTTTAGTTAGTTTATTTCATTGTAGTTATTTGTCGGAATTGTATTTAATTTATTTATTGATAGTGTAGTGTTAGGTTTAATTGTAGGTAATTGTAGGTATTTTATTTAATTAATTTAATGATAGTATAGTGTTAGGTTTAATTGTAACTTAGGTTAGGATTTATTTTACAGGTAATTTTGTAATTATTTTAACTAGGTAACTATTAAATAGTTCTTAACTATTTAATAGCTATTGTACATGGTTAAAATAATTACAAAGTTGCCTGTAAAATAAATATTAATCCTAAAATAGCTATAATATAATTATAATTTATATTGTAGCTATATTAGGATTTATTTTACAGGCAAGTATTTAGCTTTAAATAGGAATAATTTATTTAATAAGAGATAATTAATTTCGTTAGATGTAAATTATATTTAACTTAGGGGGGTGTTAGTGTTAGGGTTAGACTTAGCTTTAGGGGTTAATACATTTATTAGAATAGCGGTGAGCTCCAGTCGGCAGATTAGGGGTTAATAATTGAAGTTAGGTGTCGGCGATGTTAGGGAGGGCAGATTAGGGGTTAATACTATTTATTATAGGGTTAGTGAGGCGGATTAGGGGTTAATAACTTTATTATAGTAGCGCTCAGGTCCGCTCGGCAGATTAGGGGTTAATAAGTGTAGGCAGGTGGAGGCGACGTTGTGGGGGGCAGATTAGGGGTTAATAAATATAATATAGGGGTCGGTGGTGTTAGGGGCAGCAGATTAGGGGTACATAAGGATAACGTAGGTGGCGGCGCTTTGCGGTCGGCAGATTAGGGGTTAATAAGTGTAGGTAGCTGGCGGCGACGTTGTGGGGGGCAGATTAGGGGTTAATAAATATAATATAGGGGTCGGCGGTATTAGGGGCAGCAGATATGGGGTACATAAGGATAACGTAGGTGGCGGTCGGCAGATTAGGGGTTAAAAAAAATTAATCGAGTGGCGGCGATGTGGGGGGACATCGGTTTAGGGGTACATAGGTAGTTTATGGGTGTTAGTGTACTTTAGAGTACAGTAGTTAAGAGCTTTATGAACCGGCGTTAGCCCAGAAAGCTCTTAACTACTGACTTTTTTCTGCGGCTGGAGTTTTGTCGTTAGATTTCTAACGCTCACTTCAGACACGACTCTAAATACCGGAGTTAGAAAAATCCCATTGAAAAGATAGGATACGCAATTTACGTAAGGGGATCTGCGGTATGGAAAAGTCGCGGCTGAAAAGTGAGCGTTAGACCCTATTTTGAGTGACTCCAAATACCGGAGGTAGCCTAAAACCAGCTTTAGGAGCCTCTAATGCTGGTTTTCACGGCTAACGCCAAACTCCAAATCTAGGCCTGTGTGAATTCGGATTGGCCTAGAGATTGACCTCAGGAGCCAATAATCTCGAAGTATAGAGTTTAAATATAAGAGAAAACATGGACAATATAGCTTTTTGAGTAAGCCTTGACGGAAGGTGAAACATCTACTTTGGATCTTTGTGCCTAATAGATTTAGCCATCCATTTGCACTATTATCAGGACTGTGGTTTTAAGTAACTGTTTAAATAATAAACTGAGGAGTTATTACCGGTGTGTCCCCCCCCCCTTTCTTCTATGAACTGATAACCTGCCAATTTGGAGGGACAAAATGATTCACAGGGTGCCGTTGAAGCAAAGGGGGAGCATGCTTAGTGAGGGGGAAGTGTAGCACCAGAAGGCAGATATAAGTTCTTTATCTCCTACCAGCAGCTGCAGCAGCACAACACAGCTGAGTAAAGCAGCTGCATTTTGGTTACAGGCAGTAGACTGTTAGGTGGGACCCACTAAAGCCCCCTCAAGAAATGGCAGTACAAGTGCCTCAGAGACGGTAAAGGCTTATCTTTGTGAAACACCTTTCCCTTACAGTAGCTCAGGAGATCTTCTTTTGTCCCCCCCACAACCTTGCAAAGTTAGCATGTGTTTATACTGAACCCTCAGCGCTCACAAATGTCACCGTAGCTTGTGGAGCAAATGACATATCTCAAATTTAACATACTAAAGCGAGGTTACACAGCCATTAGCTTTGACACTGATTGAATGATAAGTGTTTTCCACTCCAGCTCCTTCTCTTACTGCTCTGCAGTGTTCATCATCTGTCAATGCCAAATCCTCAGGGAACTGCTGGCCACTGTGTCCAAGGGGCTCCAGGTTTGTCCTCCTCCCTTGGAGGTGTATTTTTGAGGTTTATGTATATTGAGGCCTATCTAGGTCAGCAACTCTGCTGCTGCTGCTGCTGCTGCTGCTGATGTAACTTCTGCTCAAAAAGCAAACTGTTGGCCACTGTGTCTTCGGGACTCTAGACAAATCATTGTTCTCCTTCCTTGGAGGTGTATTTTTTAGGTGTATGTACTGTAATCTGAGGCCCACCTAGTTCAGTAACTCTGCTGCCTGCTGGTGCCTCCTCTCACGCCCTTGCTCTTTTCTGAATTGAGGTTCCAAGGTTTACTAAATACAAACTTGTTATGCACCAGGTGTGTAAGGAAGTGAGGAATTGGGGTATTTTAGCATAAGGGATTTGAAAAAGAATAAGAGAGTTGAAAACAAAAGTAAGATTATATAGAAAGGTTGTAGTGGTGGGAAGTGGAAGGGGGGGGAGATATTAGGGTGGTGGGAAAAGGCAGTGAATAATTGATATTAGTGTAATTATCAGATGCTTTTAATTTAAATTTATTGTTTGAATTCTCTTTGTAAAAATTGATCTAGTTCCTGTATGTTTGCGTATCCCAGTTAGAACTGAATCTTTCAATTGTTGGCATTTGCTAGCAGTGTAATTTCTTGTTGGCTTCCCATAGGCATTAATGCAATTGAAGAATTTTGGTTCTTATCTGAATATTAGGCAGAACCGAAAGGGACTGCAAACAAAATTCTCCTATAAATGGAGAGGGGTTAAACACACTACTACATGGAAGTACTACATGAAATCTGCAGAGCACTAAAGGCCCTGAGCAGAAAATGCAACTGGACCAATTATTAGTGCTAATTACAAATCTAAGTCTTCTGACTAGTGTTGCTGTTTGGATCAGCGCCGGTTTCTGCTTGGGACCAGCAGTGCTCTGTGGGTCCCAAGTGTTACATCTACTGTGAACATTTTGGTTATTTGGGGTTAAACAGCACTTTAAATGTTGCCACAAGTAATAACAGTTTTACAACAATCACCTACAGTATATCTTACAGAGGCATGCCACCCCTCATTTGAAAGGGCAGACATATCTCTGCAGGTGGTCTGGGATGATACTGGTATATGGGCTTTGAAAGCCTTACTCTTCAACCTCACTTCCTAGAACTCCTTACAACTTTACCATGTGCACCTATGGTAACATCAGAAGATGTTCCAATAGGAGCCGGCATTGCAGAAGGAGACTTCAGTAGCCCAGGATACGGATTGGAATGCTGACCCCCAGGATGATGATATAAAGGGGTCTATTTATGAAAGGCCTGTCCGACATGATCCGATCAGCAGATCATGTCCGACAGACCTCGCTGAATGCGGAGAGCAAAACGCTCTCCGCATTCAGCATTGCACCAGCAGCTCTTGTGAACTGCTGGTGCAACGCCGCCCCCTGCAAATAGCAGGGGCTTGTCAATCAACCCGATTGTATTCGATCGGGTTGAATTGCGGCGATGTCTGTCCGCCTCCTCAGAGCAGGCGGACAGGTTATGGAGCAGCGGTCTTTAGACTGCTGCTTCATAACTGGCGTTTCTGGCCAGCCTGAAGGCTCGCCAGAAACACGGGGCTTCAAGCTCCGTATGGAGCTTGATAGATATGCCCCATAGTCTTAAAGGGACAGTCAACCCAAATTTTCAAATATGTTATTTCTATAACGTTGCTAACAATATTTAGTTTGCACTGTAGCCTAATTCATTACCCTAAATCGTTTCTGAGCATTACTACTTACTTGTTTGATCTTTGCAGTTTAAAATGCCTGCCTGCCCCCTCCCCTATTTCGTCATCAAGATCCTAAGTGTGTTCAGTCCCCAGCTCTATGTCGGCTACTTCTCGAGAATGCACGCTCCTGGTACTTTAGCGCATGCGCATTGCGCTGCTAACGCTAGGGGGAAGGAACTAAAAATACTTTCTCAAGTTCCGACATGTCTGATATTTCAGACGTACCAGTGTGCTGCCTGTCATCGTAGTCTTTTACTGTAAAACCAATGAGAGCCCTAGTCTCATAAAATGCTTTTATATTGGAAGTGAGAATTAGGGCAGCACACATGAAGTATTTTTATTGAGCTGGTGTGAGGCTGAGAAAATGTAGTTAAACTGCTATAGCCCTCTTCGGTGTACTACTGGGCTTTAGAAATATTGCAACATTCTTCTACTAGGTATCTGCTAAGTAAACTCGCGCGTAATTAGTTTTTGGGCTCCGCTGATTAAGGGGGGGGGGGGGTCAGGAGCTACTTCCCACATAATCTTTGCATACAAATTCTAGACTTATGCATTGTGCATACCTTAGAGAGAGCTGCTATCACACAAATACACCGTGCTTTGTGACATTATCATATCATTCTCAGCCTCACACAAGCTCAATAAAAATACTTCATGTGTGCTGCCCTAATTCTCACTTCCAATATAAAAGCATTTTATGAGACTAGGGGGGGTAGTTATCAAGCCGTCTACTTTTCTGGCTTCGCCGGCCCAATACGCCCGCCTAAGCTCGCCTACCTTCGCCGCCGCGGACCTTGAATACGTTCGCCTAAGTTATCAAATAAAGCTGTCAAAAAGCCGCGGGGCGATGAGCAGCGGACTGTGACAGTTATCACTCATCCGATCTCGCTGCCCTTCGGCTTTTTCCCAGCTTTATTGCTAGCCTGTCACTAAGCACTCACACTAAACTGCACTGTTCTACCCCCTATACCGGCGCCCCCGGAGCCCCCCGCAACTAAATAAAGTTACTAACCCCTAAACCGCCGCTCCTAGACCCCGCCGCAACTCTTATAAATGTATTAACCCCTAAACCGCCGCTCCGAGACCCTGCCGCAACTCTTATAAATGTATTAACCCCTAAACCGCCGCTCCCGGACACCGCTGCCACCTACAGTATACCTAGTAACCCCTATCCTGCCCCCCCTACACCGTCGCCCTCTATTATAAAATTATTAACCCCTATCCTGCTGATCCCGCACCTCTCCGCAACTAAATAAATAGTTTAACCCCTAAACCGCCGCTCCATGAACCCGCCGCAACCTATATTAAACCTATTAACCCCTATCCTGCCCCCCCTACACCGTCGCCACCTATAATAAATTTATTAACCCCTATCCTGCCCCCCACTACGTCGCCGCCACTGTAATAAAATTATTAACCCCTAAACCTAAGTCTAACCCTAACGCCCCCCTAACTTAAATATTAATTAAATAAATCTAAATAAATTAACTCTTATTAACTAAATGAATCCTATTTAAAACTAAATACTTACCTTTAAAATAAACCCTAATATAGCTACAATATAAATAAGAATTATATTATAGCTATCTTAGGATTTATATTTATTTGACAGGTAACTTTCAATTTATTTTAACCATGTACAATAACTATTAAATAGTTATTAACTATTTAATAGCTTACCTAGCTAAAATAAAGAGAAATGTACCTGTGAAATAAATCCTAACCTAAGTTACAATTACACCTAACACTACACTATACTTTAATAAATTATTCCTATTTAAAAATAAATACTTACCTGTAAAATAAACCCTAAGATAGCTACAATATAATTAATAATTATATTCTAGCTATCTTAGGATTTATATTTATTTTACAGGTAACTTTGTATTTATTTTAGCTAGTTAGAATAGTTATTAAATAGTTATTAACTATTTAATAACTACCTAGCTAAAAGAAATACAAAATTACCTGTAAAATAAATCCTAACCTAAGTTACAATTAAACCTAATACTACACTATCATTAAATTAACTAAATAAACTACCTACAAATAACTACAATTAAATACAATTACATAAACTAACTAAAGTACAAAAAATAAAAAAAGCTAAGTTACAAAAAATAAAAAAATAAGTTACAAACACGTTAAAAATATTACAACAATTTTAAGCTACTTACACCTAATCTAAGCCCCCTAATAAAATAACAAACCCCCCAAAATAAGAAAAATCCCTACCCTATTCTAAATTAAATAAATTTCAAAGCTCTTTTACCTTACCAGCCCTTAAAAGGGCCATTTGTGGGGGCATGCCCCAAAAAGTTCAGCTCTTTTGCCTGTAAAAGAAAAATACAACCCCCCCAACATTAAAACCCACCACCCACATACCCCTAATCTAACCCAAACCCCCCTTACAAAAACCTAACACTAATCCCCTGAAGATCATCCTACCTTGAGTCGTCTTCACTCAGCCGAGCCACCGATGGAACTGAAGAGGACATCCGGAGCGGAAGAAGTTAATCCTCCAAGCGGCGCTGAAGAAATCTTCCATCCGATGAAGTCATCATCCAGGCGGCGCTGAAGAAGTCTTTGATCCGGCCGATGTCATCTTCCAAGAGGCGCTGAAGATGTCTTCTATCCGGGCGAAGTCATCTTCCAAGCCGGGTCTTGAATCTTCCTTCCGCCGACGCGGAACCACCTTCTTCACCGACGGACTACGACGAATGACGGCTCCTTTAAGGGACGTCATCCAAGATGGCGTCCCCTCAATTCCGATTGGCTGATAGGATTCTATCAGCCAATCGGAATTAAGGTAGGAAAAATCTGATTGGCTGATGGAATCAGCCAATCAGATTGAGCTCGCATTCTATTGGCTGTTCCGATCAGCCAATAGAATGCGAGCTCAATCTGATTGGCTGATTGGATCAGCCAATCGGATTGAACTTGAATCTGATTGGCTGATTAGCGGTGTTTAGACTCGGGGTACATGTTAGGGTGTTAGGTGTAGACAGCTCCCATAGGAATCAATGGGATGTCTGTCAGCAGCGAACTTGTACTTTCGCTATGGTCAGACTCCCATTGATTCCTATGGGATCCGCCGCCTCCAGGCTGGCGCTTTGAAAACCAGGTACGCTGGGCCGTAAAAGTGCCGAGCGTACCTGCTAGTTTTTTGATAACTAGCAAAAGTAGTGAGAATGTGCCGCACTTGTGTGCGGAACATCTGGAGTGACGTAAGAATCGATCTGTGTCGGACTGAGTCCGGCGGATCGAAGTTTACATCACAAAATTCTACTTTTGCCGGTCTCGAGCCTTTGATAACGGAATTCCAGCGTATTTGAGGTTGACGGCTTGATAACTAGGCCCCTAGGGCTCTCATTGGTTTTACAGTAGAGAGAATGTTGGCTGATCCGCTGCATGACAAGCTAGCCTCTCTTCTGCTAAACACAGTAGCGGTTATAGTGCTGTAGCCATGGGCATTTCACTATGGTTGTTAAATACAAGGTCCAATATTAGTGCCTTTAACCCCTTAGCAGCCAAAGAGGGCTAAAATGCATTGTTACACAACATGATTCGACCTTGTCTGTTAATCAAGAGGTTACTACTAACATACAGATCGTCTTTGCAGAAAAACAGAATTTATGCTTACCTGATAAATTACTTTCTCCAACGGTGTGTCCGGTCCACGGCGTCATCCTTACTTGTGGGAATATCTCTTCCCCAACAGGAAATGGCAAAGAGCCCAGCAAAAGCTGTCCATATAGTCCCTCCTAGGCTCCGCCCACCCCAGTCATTCGACCGACGGACAGGAGGAAAAAAACAGGAGAAACTATAGGGTGCCGTGGTGACTGTAGTTAGAGAAAATAATTAATCAAACCTGATTAAAAAACCAGGGCGGGCCGTGGACCGGACACACCGTTGGAGAAAGTAATTTATCAGGTAAGCATAAATTCTGTTTTCTGCAACATTGGTGTGTCCGGTCCACGGCGTCATCCTTACTTGTGGGAACCAATACCAAAGCTTTAGGACACGGATGAAGGGAGGGAGCAAATCAGGTTACCTAAACAGAAGGCACCACGGCTTTCAAAACCTTTCTCCCAAAAATAGCCTCCGAAGAAGCAAAAGTATCAAATTTGTAAAATTTGGAAAAAGTGTGCAGGGAAGACCAAGTCGCTGCCTTACATATCTGATCAACGATACAAATGAAACCTGCTCAACGGAGCGCCCCTGGGGTATGTAAAAACAAATCCTGTGAATATGATAGGCACTAATAGAGTGAGGGTATATGTGAAAAAATGTTAAAGTGAAATTAGAGGCGCCCTCGTATACTGGCTGTTATTAGATTGCCAGTATTGATGTGCTATGTGCTACAATAAAGTATTGAATGTAAAACTTGTCACTAATAGTTTTTATAATAACAATGCAATGTATGATGTATCAAGCAAAATAACAACCTACATATATAAATATAAATTGTTGAACTCAAACGATAATATTGTATCAAAGTATACTACAATGATATGACTATCTCTCTATCAATAAAACGTTAGATAGTCCACACTCTCAGAGGTATTTAAAATCTCCAGGCAGCAGACTCATTCCAGATAGGTGTTGGCAATCACAGGTTCTGTTCAAAAAGAGAAAAGAGAAGAGGCGCCAAATGGTGTGTATCGTTTTAAATTCAGTAGGCCAAGCCCCCAAATAAAAACTACTTACAAAATTTCCAGCACTTGAGAAGTGCCACAAATGCCTTCTGAACTGTTAGCAGCCGTCCAGCTAGCTGAATTGTACCAGTACTGCTTCAATATTGTGCTGTGTGAGACAAAAAACACAAAAGTGCCACAATAGTGTGTATCAATGTGATCACTTATGAAAGCGCAATAATTGAAATGTACTCACAGGATATAGGGCACTTGAGAAGTGCCACAAAGACCTCCTGGACACTTGTCAGCTGTCCAGCTCACTGATTTCACCGATATCCTCTGGGTTCAATAGTTCAGGTCACAAAAGGGCTCCACTGAAGCACTCTACGATATATCTGCAGCTCAGTGTCCTGTTACTTGCATAAATGGCTGTCAATATTAAATGCCAAAAAATGCCGTGCTACTAGTACTTGTGAAATAAAAAGATATTTATTTTAAAAACAATGTTACACTACGCGTTTCCCGGTTGCTAAGACCGCTTCCTCAGGTGTAAATACAAATACAAAGTAGCCAAGTTTTATAGCCCATTGTCGGCGTCTATCCCGACCTAGGGCGCATGCATGAGCAACTTAAACATCGTTAGCCAATCCGTGCCTTTACAAGAATTATCTGTGGTATAATAGGTTCCCACTTAGGGGCTTGGCCTGTGACGTTACCCACTATCGCATGAGTGTAGTGATTGACATCAGGTCCCGATGTGCCACAGCAATGGCCAGCACCAGTAAACAAACACATCGTAAGTGTTTTTTACATATTGCGAAAATTGTTAAAGTATCGCCCCAATAATTTCAGTACTTCTTGGTTAAGCTTAGATTGGATTAGAGAATGTTGACCACGCATTTACAAATCATAAAAACCTTAACAAATACAAGCATTGCTTCATAATGCATATATCTCGACATCTAAATACATAAACTCAATAAAAAGCCACTATATTTGAACAAAATTATTTTCAAACATAATTACTCATACATATAACTAAACTAAAACACAAATTCAGCATGTTCTAATTCTTCGAATCCCAGTATCTATAACGTTCATCTAATTCCTTACAAAATCATATAAATATTGTGATAAAAATTATTGTGATAATAATTAAAAATTAAAATATTGTTCTAAAGTGATTTACCTAGAACAAAATTAACATAGGTGTCGATAAATAGTGGAATGTGATGTCTAATGAATATTGCCCAAGCTCATGATAACTATCATGATGCTATATAATAAATTACGTGGATATATATGAAAATATTAAATAATGTAAATTAATGATGTTCCAATCAGTGAAATGTCTCATCAACAGATCTACTAGAATCATTGTTTAAAATGTATATAACCTAAAAACTAATTGTTGTGCTATAACTTATACTAAATATATACGAGTATATTCATAAACTATTTAATCTAGTGTGACTGATGATGTTGTTGTAGTTGACAACAACCCCATCAACAGATTTAATGTATTTCTACATTTGTGTGTCCTAAACCTTAATTAAAAGCGGCCATGTCTATATTCTCATTTAAGCCATATGGTTGAAGAGTCTTGAGTTTCCAGATCCAAAATGTCTCCCTCTGTCTTAGGTGGATCAGCCTATTTCTACCCCATTTGGGAGCAATGTATTCTAAAGGAAAAATGTTGAATATGTCTGTTTGTCCATCATGACAGTTTAAACTATGTCTTGGGACACTATGATTAACAACCCCATTTTTTATGTTTCTATTGTGTTCTCCCCACCTTTTCTTAAGGGGTCTTGAGGACCTGCCAATATATTGAATTCCACATTGGCACTCAAGGAGATATACCACATGACTAGAATCACAAGTGAATCTAGAGGTTATCTCAAATTCTTCCTTAGTGGAAGTAGATTGAAATTTTATCCTATTTCCTGAAGTGTATTTACATAGGCCACAATTGGGACGATTGCATTTGAAGAAACTCCTTTTACCTATTGGCCAGTTATCTTTAATAATTTTGTTCTTTCCCCCTTTGATATATTTGTTCATTACCACCTTACTCGGAGCTAATTTGTTTTTTAGAGTTGGAGCTCTCTTGAAAGTGCATGTGGGGACCTCCTCCAAGATATTTTTAAGGATACAATCATTGCGTAAAATGTACCAATGTTTGCATAAAATGTGTTTGATTTTATTGTGGTTACTGTTGAATTTGGTAATAAATCTTAGATTATTGAAATTGGACTTTGAATTTTTGGATTCTTTTTCTCCAATATCATTAAAATTTTCCTTGCCTTCATGTTTCTTTTTAAAATTAAAAAACTCATCTCTATCTCTGATCCTGGCTTTTCTATAGCCTTCTTCTATCAGGTTTCTGGGGTAACCTTTTTCTAAAAATCTTGACCTTAGGATCTCTGCCTGATCATCAAAAATGTTTAAAGATGTACAGTTTCTACGGATCCTCGAAAACTGGTTGTATGGTATATTATTTACCCAGGCTTTATAATGATTACTTTTATAATTTAAATAGCTGTTTGTGTCAACTGATTTAAAAAAAGTTTTGGTGGTCACTCGTCCACTCTCATCCCAGCTTAAGATTAAATCCAGATATTCTATGGTATGTCTATTTATATTAGATGTTAATTTTAAGCCCATATTGTTGTCATTTAAAGATGAAATGAATTCCTGTGCAGATTCTTCTATACCATTCCATACTAGTAACAGGTCATCAATAAAACGGCCATAGTACACCAGGCTTGCCCCCAAAGGAGACTTGTAAATATATTGCTCCTCAAATATCCCCATAAACAAATTTGCGAAACTGGGGGCAAACCTGGTGCCCATGGCCGTTCCCTTGATTTGTAGAAAAAACCTTTCCTGATATACAAAATAATTGTGTTTTAACACAAAAGATATAGCCTCCAATAAAAACTGTCTTTGATTGGAAGGTAGATATTGATCTCTTTTTAAAAAATCATCTATTGCTTCCAAGCCCAGATCATGACAAATGTTTGAATATAAGGAGGATACATCACATGTACACCAAATTAGATCACGCCCTGCTTTTTCAATTTTAGAGATCTTAGATATAAGATCTGGGGTGTCTTTAATATAGGATTCTAGGCCCATAACAGGTTTTTTGAGATAGGTGTCTACATATTCTGATAAATTGCAAGTTAGATTCCCAATACCAGAAATAATGGGTCTCCCCGGTGGACATTTTGGGTCTTTGTGTATTTTCGGGAGGTGGTAATAATAGGCCAAATTTGGAGATGTAGGTACCAGATAATCTCTCTCTTTTTTGTTAAGGATCCCTTCTGAAAAGCCTTTATCTATTAGTTTGGTGAGTTTAGCCATATATGTCAAAGTGGGATTGAAAGTCAATTCCCTGTAATAACATGGGTCTAACAGGATTTTATTAGCTTCTGCAATATAGTCTGGCATATCTTGTAGAACTACCCCTCCCCCCTTGTCCGCCTGTCTGATAACTATATCTTTGTTATTAGCCAAGTTGACAAGGGCCTTGTATTCAAACTTATTCAAATTATGATTGTTAATTTTATGGTTCATTGTTCCAAAATCTTCTAGTACTAGATTTTGAAAGAGAGTAATATTCGGACATGTGGTGGGGGGATTAAAATTGGATCTAGGTGCAAGGTTGGAGTGTATGAAATCATCAAATAATGAATCACAGAATTCTTCAGGTTCACAATATACAATTTCCCTAGTGGGTCTTTCAGGCATGTCGTTTGTAATGATGGGAATTTGATTTGTTGACTTAAATTTTTTGTCACAAAAATACCTTTGTAGATTTAACTTTCTGACAAACCTGTTCAGGTCAACAAATAACTCAAACATGTTGTGTTTATTGGAAGGACAAAATGAAAGTCCTCTACTCAAAATACAGATTTCCTCATTAGTTAATGTATGACTAGATAAATTGAAGATCCCTTCTTTCATTTTCGCAAGTTTTTGTTTTTTGGTTGATTTGGCTCTACCTCTGCAGCCACGCTTGCGTAGCTTCTCTTTCTTGGGGTTGATACTGGAATGTATTCTTCTCTTATGGGTGTTCTGTCTAATTGTTTCAGGTGCATAGGTAACCTTCTCTGGTTTGACTGGAAAAAATTCTGTCGTTTGTGCATCTGAAAAACCTGAGAGTTTCCAGGTTCATAAAAATCTTCTCCATTATTAGATCTATGATTATATGTATGATGAAATCTATTATGTTCCTCATAGTTTCTAGGATCCTTCATGAGGTTGCCCTTATTAGACTCTCTATATTCTTGGTGAACACTAGGAGATTCAGTTCTCCTTCTATGATTGTTGGAATAAAAATTCCCCATATGACTTTCTAATCCCTCCCTTTTCTCAGTGTATTCTCTTTTATAACTATTGCCTAGTTGGTGACTTTTTTGCCAATTGTTCCCATTATTGGAGTTGTAATTCCCTTTAAAGTTTATATTTTTCTTTTTGTCTTTAGGTTTTTTGTAATAGTTTACCTTTTCCCAATTGGGCGAATTAACCGCTGACTGATCTCTTTGATTTATCAGTATGGGATTGCTCTCTATATTGGGCACTGCTGTTTCATCTGTGTTGTCTATTTGTTGGATTTTATAGATGCAACCCTCCAGATAATCTTTTTCATCTCTTGCTAGTTTTTTTATTTTTATTTTAATTAATTTCTTTTGGAATGCATCAGATTTCTCTGTAACCTCCTTAATTTTAGCAGCATACTCTGGATGTTGTTCAAATTTGTTTAATAGTGATTGCAATTTCTCAATCTCAATCTCTATATTAGTTAGAAGAGTACTCCTAAATTCTATTAATAGGTCTATCAATTTAAGTGAACAGTTTGTCAGTTGTTCTTGCCATTTAGTCGTTAAATCATTATCGTGTGTGAAAGAGCAGACTTTGGATAGCCTTAATCCTCTCGGTATATGACCTTTTGCTTTATATTTTTTTAAAGTGTCAATGTCCCACCAGTGTCTATGTTCACATTTTAAAGCTTCTTCAAGTTTATGTATAAGTTGTGTAAAAGTGAGTTCCTCATCCTCCCTAGATAATTCCTCAAGTGGAGTGTCTAAATTACTTAGTGTGTGCCGAAAATTTATTCTTTGTTCTTTGCTTTGCATTGTGTTGCAAGCTTTTAAACAAGGAAAATAAATTATGTATTTCTAATAATATAAACAAAACGTGTTGACTGTGATAAATAGAGCAATCTGTAAAATTGCCTTATAATAGTATCCAATAAAACTATTTGATTTATTCTATTTTGTGAAAAAATATATGAATAAAAAGTGTGATGGTGATTGTGTGAATGGTTTGTATAAAACAAAAAAAATCTCTCTCCGGTCGCTCTCTAACAAAAGCCAGAAATCATCAAATGAAAAAATGTTAAAGTGAAATTAGAGGCGCCCTCGTATACTGGCTGTTATTAGATTGCCAGTATTGATGTGCTATGTGCTACAATAAAGTATTGAATGTAAAACTTGTCACTAATAGTTTTTATAATAACAATGCAATGTATGATGTATCAAGCAAAATAACAACCTACATATATAAATATAAATTGTTGAACTCAAACGATAATATTGTATCAAAGTATACTACAATGATATGACTATCTCTCTATCAATAAAACGTTAGATAGTCCACACTCTCAGAGGTATTTAAAATCTCCAGGCAGCAGACTCATTCCAGATAGGTGTTGGCAATCACAGGTTCTGTTCAAAAAGAGAAAAGAGAAGAGGCGCCAAATGGTGTGTATCGTTTTAAATTCAGTAGGCCAAGCCCCCAAATAAAAACTACTTACAAAATTTCCAGCACTTGAGAAGTGCCACAAATGCCTTCTGAACTGTTAGCAGCCGTCCAGCTAGCTGAATTGTACCAGTACTGCTTCAATATTGT
This sequence comes from Bombina bombina, assembly GCF_027579735.1. Lineage (NCBI taxonomy): Eukaryota > Metazoa > Chordata > Amphibia > Anura > Bombinatoridae > Bombina > Bombina bombina. Next base: position 740,190,408 of record NC_069504.1, on the reverse strand, counting down.
GCTGTGTGAGACAAAAAACACAAAAGTGCCACAATAGTGTGTATCAGTGTGATCACTTATGAAAGCGCAATAATTGAAATGTACTCACAGGATATAGGGCACTTGAGAAGTGCCACAAAGACCTCCTGGACACTTGTCAGCTGTCCAGCTCACTGATTTCACCGATATCCTCTGGGTTCAATAGTTCAGGTCACAAAAGGGCTCCACTGAAGCACTCTACGATATATCTGCAGCTCAGTGTCCTGTTACTTGCATAAATGGCTGTCAATATTAAATGCCAAAAAATGCCGTGCTACTAGTACTTGTGAAATAAAAAGATATTTATTTTAAAAACAATGTTACACTACGCGTTTAACCAAGAAGTACTGAAATTATTGGGGCGATACTTTAACAATTTTCGCAATATGTAAAAAACACTTACGATGTGTTTGTTTACTGGTGCTGGCCATTGCTGTGGCACATCGGGACCTGATGTCAATCACTACACTCATGCGATAGTGGGTAACGTCACAGGCCAAGCTAGCAGTGACCAAGTGCATGGAGCACGAAACGTTTGCTGTTTTTTGCACCTGTTCTACAACCTGTTTTTGCACTACTGTGCTTACCACTTTTTAATCTATCTTGTATGATTTTAACAAGTTTGGAATAAAATTGAACTTTTATATATCTGTGGGCTTGGAGCGCTTATTTTTCCCTACATTGGATGGACCATATCTGATCAACAGAAGCCTCATTCTTGAAGGCCCATGTGGAAGCCACAGCCCTAGTAGAGTGAGCTGTGATTCTTTCAGGAGGCTGCCGTCCGGCAGTCTCGTAAGCCAATCGGATGATGCTTTTAAGCCAAAAGGAAAGAGAGGTAGAAGTCGCTTTTTGACCTCTCCTTTTACCAGAATAGACGACAAACAGAGAAGATGTTTGTCTGAACTCTTTTGTAGCTTCTAAATAGAATTTTAGAGCACGGACTACATCTAAATTGTGTAACAAACGTTCCTTCTTTGAAACTGGATTCGGACACAAAGAAGGTACAACTATCTCCTGGTTAATATTTTTGTTGGAAACAACCTTTGGAAGAAAACCAGGCTTAGTACGCAAAACAACCTTATCTGAATGGAAAACCAGATAGGGCGGAGTACACTGCAGAGCAGATAACTCAGAAACTCTTCTAGCAGAAGAAATAGCAACCAAAAACAAAACTTTCCAAGATAACAACTTAATATCTATGGAATGTAAAGGTTCAAACGGAACCCCTTGGAGAACTGAAAGAACTAGATTTAGACTCCAGGGAGGAGTCAAAGGTCTGTAAACAGGCTTGATCCTAACCAGAGCCTGAACAAATGCTTGAACATCTGGCACAGCTGCCAGTCGTTTGTGTAACAAGACAGATAAAGCAGAAATCTGTCCCTTTAGAGAACTCGCTGATAATCCCTTATCCAAACCTTCTTGTAGAAAGGAAAGGATCTTAGGAATTTTGATCTTATTCCATAAGAATCCCTTGGATTCACACCAGCAGATATATCTTTTCCATATTTTATGGTAAATTTTTCTAGTTACCGGTTTTCTGGCTTGAACCAGAGTATCTATCATGGAATCTGAAAACCCACGCTTTGATAGAATCAAGCGTTCAATTTCCAAGCCGTCAGCTGGAGGGAGACTAGATTTGGATGTTCGAATGGACCCTGTACAAGAAGATCCTGTCTCAAAGGTAGCTTCCATGGTGGAACCGATGACATATTCACCAGGTCTGCATACCAAGTCCTGCGTGGCCACGCAGGAGCTATCAAGATCACCGAGGCCCTCTCCTGCTTGATCCTGGCTACCAGCCTGGGAATGAGAGGAAACGGTGGAAACACATAAGCTAGGTTGAAGGTCCAAGGCGCTACTAGTGCATCCACTAGAGTCGCCTTGGGATCCCTGGATCTGGACCCGTAGCAAGGAACCTTGAAGTTCTGACGAGACGCCATCAGATCCATGTCTGGAATGCCCCATAATTGAGTTAACTGGGCAAAGATCTCCGGGTGGAGTTCCCACTCCCCCGATGGAATGTCTGACGACTCAGATAATCCGCCTCCCAGTTTTCCACTCCTGGGATGTGGATCGCAGATAGGTGGCAGGAGTGATCCTCCGCCCATTTTATTATTTTGGTCACTTCTCTCATCACCAGGGAACTCCTTGTTCCCCCCTGATGATTTATATAAGCAACAGTCGTCATGTTGTCTGATTGGAATCTTATGAATCTGGCCTTTGCTAGTTGAGGCCAAGCCCTGAGAGCATTGAATATCGCTCTCAGTTCCAGAATGTTTATCGGGAGAAGAGACTCTTCCCGAGACCATAGTCCCTGAGCTTTCAGGGATTCCCAGACCGCGCCCCAGCCCACTAGACTGGCGTCGGTCGTGACGATGACCCACTCTGGTCTGCGGAAGCTCATTCCCTGGGACAGGTGGTCCAGGGTTAGCCACCAACGGAGTGAGTCTCTGGTCTTCTGATTTACTTGAATCACTGGAGACAAGTCTGTATAGTCCCCATTCCACTGTTTCAGCATGCACAGTTGTAATGGTCTTAGATGAATTCGCGCAAAAGGAACTATGTCCATTGCTGCAACCATCAATCCTACCACTTCCATGCACTGAGCTACGGAAGGACGTGGAATAGAATGAAGAACTTGACAAGCGTTTAGAAGTTTTGACTTTCTGACTTCTGTCAGGAAAATCCTCATTTCTAAAGAATCTATTATTGTTCCCAAGAAAGGAACTCTTGTCGACGGAGACAGGGAACTTTTTTCTATGTTCACCTTCCAACCGTGAGATCTGAGAAAGGCCAGAACGATGTCTGTGTGAGCCTTTGCCTTTGAAAGAGACGACGCTTGTATTAGAATGTCGTCCAAGTAAGGTACTACTGCAATGCCCCTTGGTCTTAGAACCGCTAGAAGGGACCCGAGTACCTTTGTGAAAATCCTTGGAGCAGTGGCTAACCCGAATGGGAGGGCCACAAACTGGTAATGTTTGTCCAGAAAGGCGAACCTTAGGAACTGATGATGATCTTTGTGGATAGGAATATGTAGATACGCATCCTTTAGATCCACGGTAGTCATAAATTGACCTTCCTGGATTATAGGTAGAATCGTTCGAATGGTTTCCATTTTGAACGATGGTACTCTGAGAAATTTGTTTAGGATCTTTAAATCCAGAATTGGTCTGAAAGTTCCCTCTTTTTTGGGAACTACAAACAGATTTGAGTAAAATCCCATTCCTTGTTCCGCCGTTGGAACTGGGTGTATCACTCCCATTTTTAACAGGTCTTCTACACAATGTAAGAATGCCTGTCTCTTTATTTGGTTTGAGGATAAGTGAGACATGTGGAACCTTCCCCTTGGAGGTAGTTCCTTGAATTCCAGAAGATAACCCTGAGAAACTATTTCTAGTGCCCAGGGATCCTGAACATCTCTTGCCCAAGCCTGAGCAAAGAGAGAGAGTCTGCCCCCTACTAGATCCGGTACCGGATCGGGGGCTACTCCTTCATGCTGTTTTGTTAGCAGCAGCAGGCTTCTTGGCCTGCTTACCCTTGTTCCAGCCTTGTATCGGTTTCCAGGCTGGTTTGGTTTGTGAAGCATTACCCTCTTGTTTAGAGGATGCGGAGTTAGAGGCCGGTCCGTTCCTGAAATTGCGAAAGGAACGAAAATTAGACTTATTCTTGGCTTTGAAAGGCCTATCTTGTGGAAGGGCGTGGCCCTTTCCCCCAGTGATGTCTGAGATAATCTCTTTCAATTCTGGCCCAAAGAGAGTTTTACCCTTGAAGGGGATATTAAGCAATTTTGTCTTGGAAGATACATCCGCTGACCAAGACTTTAGCCAAAGCGCTCTGCGCGCCACAATTGCAAACCCTGAATTTTTCGCCGCTAATCTAGCTAATTGCAAAGCGGCATCTAAAATAAAAGAATTAGCCAACTTGAGTGCGTGAACTCTGTCCATAACCTCCTCATACGGAGTCTCTCTACTGAGCGACTTTTCTAGTTCCTCGAACCAGAACCACGCTGCTGTAGTGACAGGAACAATGCACGAAATGGGTTGCAGGAGGTAACCTTGCTGTACAAAAATCTTTTTAAGCAAACCCTCCAATTTTTTATCCATAGGATCTTTGAAAGCACAATTATCCTCGATAGGAATAGTAGTGCGCTTGTTTAGAGTAGAAACTGCCCCCTCGACCTTAGGGACTGTCTGCCATAAGTCCTTTCTGGGGTCGACCATAGGAAATAATTTCTTAAATATAGGAGGGGGGACAAAAGGTATGCCGGGCTTCTCCCACTCCTTATTCACTCCTTATTCACTATATCCGCCACCCGCTTGGGTATAGGAAAAGCGTCGTGGTGCACCGGAAAACCTCTAGGAACTTGTCCATCTTGCATAATTTTTCTGGAATGACCAGGTTAACACATCCTTAAGCAGTGCGCGGAGATGCTCTAATTTAAATTTAAATGTCACAACATCAGGTTCTGCCTGTTGAGAAATTCTACCTGAATCTGAAATTTCCCCATCTGACAAAACCTCCCTCATGGCCCCTTCAGATTGCTGTGAGGGTATGACAGAGCAATTATCATCAGCGCCCTCCTGCTCTACAGTGTTTAAAACAGAGCAATCGCGCTTTCTCTGATATGCAGGCATTTTGGATAAAATATTTGCTATGGAGTTATCCATTACTGCCGTTAAAGTGAAGGTAAACTTACTCTCTCTTCTATGTTATAATCAATATAGTATTAAATTTTAATATGATGTTCATTCATGGTTTTTTCGAATTTTATTTAGTACCTTAGTTTTCTTGTATAATTTGCTGCTATTTCGCTTGTCAAAAAACAACCCGTCTATATTTTTTTTTTTATAAACAACGATCACGTTGTTTATATAACCAATTGATTTTCTGGCCGTTAGGCGGCCGTCAATTGACATCACAAGCTGATGCTTGATTGTGCGCATGCGCGAGTGATTCTATCTCCTCCTTCAAAGCGAGCGCGTCCTCGTTTTGCGTATGCTCATTAGGAGTTTCATTTGTTTTTCAAACACCCACCGCATCGCATACTGTAACAAGTAATTAACGCATGCGCTTTTGAGAGCAAACATTTTTGTGCGCATGCGCGGTTAACAGAGGATAGATGTGCACGAGTGTAGTTCTGACGTATAGAGCGGGTGGGACCGCTCTATACGTGTATGTATTGAAAACACGGAACTGCTGGATGGGAGGGGATTACGATTGTAAGGCACATTAAAATAAAAGTTAGTAAATATGGTTAAATAAACGTTTTTTTAAAAAATAAACCTAGCGACTACCTTGTAATTTAGAAAAGGAAAATAAAGAGACATTTCTATTAGAATAACTTTACCTTCACTTTAATTGTTGCATAGTAATAAGTATTGGCGCGCTAGAAGTACTAGGGGCCTCCTGCGTGGGCAAAACTGGCATAGACACAGAAGGAGATGATGTAGAACTATGTCTACTCCCTTCATCTGATGAATCATCTTGGGCAACTTTACTATCTGTGGCAGTACTGTCCTTACTTTATTTGGACGCTATGGCACAATTATCACACAATTTTGAAGGGGGAGACACATTGATCTTCATACATATAGAACATAGCTTATCTGAAGGTGCAGACATGTTAAACAGGCTTAAACTTGTCAATAAAGTACAAAAACCGTTTTAAAACAAAAACGTTACTGTCTCTTTAAATTTTAAACAGTGCACACTTTATTACTGAATATGTGAAAAAGTATGAAGGAATTGTTCAAAATTTACCAAATTTTCACCACAGTGTCTTAAAGCATTCAAAGTATTGCACACCAAATTTCAGAGCTTTAACCCTTAAAATAAAGAAACCGGAGCCGGTTACAATTTTAACCCCTCTACAGTCCCAGCTACAGCCTTTGCTGCGACTTTACCAAACCCAGGGGGGAATACGATACCAAATGAAGGCTTCTAGGAACCTTTCCAACTACTTTCAGATCCACACACATGCATCTGCATGTCTTGCTCTCAAAAGTAACTGCGCAGTGATGGCGCGAAAATGAGGCTCAGCCTACAACTGGAAGGCCCTTCCTGACTGGAAAGGTGTCTAACTCAGTGCCTGACGTTAAAAAACGTTCCCCAAAGTTTGTAAGTGTGAATTTCAAACATAAAGATGTATAAAATGCCCAAATAAAGCAATCGATTTTGCCCATAAAAGTGTCTACCAGTTTTATAGCCCATATTAAGCCCTTTATTCTGTTTGAGACTAAGAAAATGGCTTACCGGTCCCCATGAGGGGAAATGACAGCCTTCCAGCATTACACAGTCTTGTTAGAAATATGGCTAGTCATACCTTAAGCAGAAAAGTCTGCTAACTGTTTCCCCCAACTGAAGTTACTTCATCTCAACAGTCCTGCTAAAATCATCTTCCTCTCACAAACAGAACTCTTCATCTTTTTCTGTTTCAGAGTAAATAGTACATACCAGCACTATTTTAAAATAACAAACTCTTGATAGTAGAATAAAAAACTACAACTAAACACCACATACTCTTAACTATCTCCGTGGAGATGTTGCCTGTGCAACGGCAAAGAGAATGACTAGGGTGGGCGGAGCCTAGGAGGGACTATATGGACAGCTTTTGCTGGGCTCTTTGCCATTTCCTGTTGGGGAAGAGATATTCCCACAAGTAAGGATGACGCCGTGGACCGGACACACCAATGTTGGAGAAACAGGAGTAGATACATATTTATATAGGTAAACAAATAAAATTACACAGCATAGAGATGGGTATGCTATACTGAAATGCCCTTTACTTTATCAGCATGAAAATGAAATGGAAGAATCACATTTATTTTGCAGAAAAACATCAGGCTGAGGATGATGATTCATAAGGGATAATATAATCCCTATAGTTCATATAATGTGAATTGTCTGTGTTGGTAGCGCTGGCATCTTGTTACATTGTTTGCAGCACCCTAGGGACAACCGGGCACAGTGTATGGGTTAGGGTTTTAGTAGGAGTGCACTAACTTCCCAATTAAACGTCTCAGCCATAGGCGGCCAGTGTGTAGGAAACTAACGGCTCAATGGAGACTAGCACATATGCAGCAGTAAAGCGTGTCTCTCCTAGACCCAAATAAAAGCAAATAGAATCCCAAAAATTGCACACAGTGATGCAAAACTCTCAAAAGCATCCAAAGTAAAAGTAAATACGTTTTGCATCACTGTGTGCAATTTTTGGGATTCTATTTGCTTTTATTTGGGTCTAGGAGAGACACGCTTTACTGCTGCATATGTGCTAGTCTCCATTGAGCCGTTAGTTTCCTACACACTGACCGGCTATATATAAAAGCATTTTATGAGACTAGGGCTCTCATTGGTTTTACAGTAAAAGACTACGATGCCAGGCAGCACACTGGTACGTCTGAAATATCAGACGTGTCGGAACTTGAGAAAGTATTTTTAGTTCCTTCCCCCTAGCGTTAGCAGCGCAATGCGCATGCGCTAAAGTACCAGGAGCGTGCATTCTCGAGAAGTAGCCGACATAGAGCTGGGGACTGAACACACTTAGGATCTTGATGACGAAATAGGGGAGGGGGCAGGCAGGCATTTTAAACTGCAAAGATCAAACAAGTAAGTAGTAATGCTCAGAAACGATTTAGGGTAATGAATTAGGCTACAGTGCAAACTAAATATTGTTAGCAACGTTATAGAAATAACATATTTGAAAATTTGGGTTGACTGTCCCTTTAATCTGCACTGGAGAATAAATATGCATGATGACCATGGGTTTTCATGTGAATCCAATGGGTTAATCATAAACAGCAGAGACATTTGGAGAACAATCTCTGCAACACTCTGCAATGTACTTAAATGTTTTTTGCCTACTTTTTTCTGTCATTTAAGCCTAGAAATTGTGTTTCTCTTGTAAGGTGTATCCAGTCCACGAATCATCCATTACTTGTGGGATATTCTCCTTCCCAACAGGAAGTTGCAAGAGTACACCCACAGCAGAGCTGCTATATAGCTCCTCCCCTAACTGCCATATCCAGTCATTCTCTTGCAACTCTCAACACGTATGGAGGTAGTAAGAGAGAGTGGTGTAATATAGTTAGTTTTTTATCTTCAATCAAAAGTTTGTTGTTTTTAAATGGTACCGGAGTTGTACTATTTTATCTCAGGCAGTATTTAGAAGAAGAATCTGCCTGCGTTTTTCTATGATCTTAGCAGCTTGTAACTAAGATCCACTGCTGTTCTCACATATGTCTGAGTAGTGAGGTAACTTCAGAGGGAGAATGGCGTGCAGGTTATCCTGCTATAAGGTATATGCAGTTATAAGTTTTTCTAGGGATGGAATTGCTAGAAAATGCTGCTGATAACGGATTAATGTAAGTTAAGCCCAAATACAGTGATTTAATAGCGACTAGTATCAGGCTTACTATCAGAGATATATACTCTTATAAATTTGCAATATAAAACGTTTGCTGGCATGTTTAATCGTTTTTATATATGCTTTGGTGATAAAACTTTATTGGGGACTAGTGTTTTTCCACATGGCTGGCTTAAATTTTGCCTAGAAACAGTTTCCTGAGGCTTTCCACTGTTGTAATATGAGTGGGAGGGGCCTATTTTAGCACTTTTTTTGCGCAGTTAAAATTACAAAATGAGACATCCAGCTTCCCTCAGCAGTCCCATGAATACTATAGGACATCTCTAAAGGGCTAAAAAGGCTTCCAAAATCGTTTATGGGGAAGGAAAGGCCACAGCACAGCTGTGGCAGTTTGTTGTGATTGTTAAAAAACGTCTATTTTGTTTTTTTGATCCGTTTTTTGTATTAAGGGGTTAATCATCCATTTGCAAGTGGGTGCAATGCTCTGTTAACTTATTACATATACTGTAACAATTTTGTTTGATTTACTGCCTTTTTTCACTGTTTTTCAAATTTTGACAACATTTTTTTCTCTTAAAGGCACAGTAACGTTTTTTATATTTGCTTGTTAACTTGATTTAAAGTGTTTTCCAAGCTTGGTAGTCTCATTGCTAGTCTGTACAAACATGTCTGACATAGAGGAAACTCCTTGTTCATTATGTTTAAAAGCCATGGTGGAACCCCATCTTAGAATGTGTACCAAATGTATTGATTTCACTTTAAGCAATAAAGATCATTTTTTGTCTTTAAAAAATGTATCACCAGAGGATTCTGACGAGGGGGAAGTTATGCTGACTAACTCTCCCCACGTGTCAGACCCTTTGACTCCCGCTTCAGGGACTCACGCTCAAATGGCGCCAAGTACATCAAGGGCGCCCATAGCGTTTACTTTACAAGACATGGTGGCAGTCATGAATAATACACTGTCAGCAGTATTAGCCAGACTACCTGAATTTAAAGGAAAGCAAGATAGCTCTGGGGTTAGACCTAATACAGAGCATACAGACGCTTTAAGAACCATGTCTGATACTGCCTCACAATATGCAGAAGCTGAGGAAGGGGAGCTTCAGTCTGTGGGTGATATTTTTGTCTCAGGTAAGATGATTTAACCTGATTCTGATATTTCTACATTTAAAATTTAAGCTTGAGAACCTCCGCGTGTTGCTCAGGGAGGTTTTAGCTGCTCTGAATGACTGTGTTACAATTGCAGTGCCAGAGAAATTGTGTAGACTGGATAAATACTATGCAGTGCCGGTGTGTACTGATGTTTTTCCAATACCTAAAGAGGTTTACAGAAATTATTAATAAGGAATGGGATAGACCAGGTGTGCCGTTCTCTTCCCCTCCTATTTTTAGAAAAATGTTTCCAATAGACGCCACCACACGGGACTTATGGTAGACAGTTCCTAAGGTGGAGAGAAGAGTTTCTACTCTAGCAAAGCGTACTACTATCCCTGTCAAGGACAGTTGTGCTTTTTTAGATCCAATGGATAAGAAATTAGAAGGTTACCTTAGGAAAATGTTTATTCAACAAGGTTTTATCCTACAGCCCCTTGCATGCATTGCTCCTGTCACTGCTGCTGCAGCGTTCTGGTTTGAGTCTCTGGAAGAGGCTTTACAGGTAGCGACTTCATTGGATGAACATACTTGACAAGCTTAGAGCACTTAAGCTAGCCAATTCCTTTGTTTCTTATGCCATTGTTCATTTGACTAAACTAACGGCTAAGAATTCTGGTTTTGCTTTAAAGGCGCGCAGAGCGCTATGGCTTATATCATGGTCAGCTTGGTCAGCTGACGTGACTTCAAAAAATGAGCTACTTAACATTCCCTTCAAGGGGCAGACCCTATTCGGGCCTGGTTTGAAGGAGATTATTGCTAATATCACTGGAGGAAAAGGTCATGCCCTTCCTCAGGACAGGTCCAAATCAGGGCCAAACAGTCTAATTGTCGTGCCTTTCGAAACTTCAAGGCAGGTGCAGCATCAACTTCCTCTAATGCAAAACAAGAGGGAACTTTTGCTCAGTCCAAGACGGTCTGGAGACAACCAGACCTGGAACAAAGATAAGCAGGCCAAGAAGCCTGCTGCTGCCTCTAAGACAACATGAAGGAACGGCCCCCTACCCGGTAACGGATCTTGTAGGGGGCAGACTTTCACTCTTCGCCCAGGCGTGGGCAAGAGATGCCCAGGATCCCTGCGCGTTGGAAATTATATCCCAGAGATATCTTCTGGACTTCAAAGCTTCCCCCCCAAAAGGGAGATTTCACCTTTCACAATTATCTGCAAACCAGATAAAGAGAGAGGCATTCTTACACTGTGTACGAGACCTCCTAGTTATGCGAGTGATCCATCAAGTTCCAAAGGAGGAACAGGGACAGAGTTTTTACTCAAATCTGTTTGTGGTTCCCAAAAAAGAGGGAACCTTCAGACCAATTTTGTATCTAAAGATCTTAAACAAATTCCTCAGAATTCCATCATTCAAGATGGAAACTATTCGTACCATCCTACCTATGATCCAGGAGGGTCAATATAGGACTACAGTGGATTTGAAGGATGCTTATCTTCACATTCCGATACACAAAGATCATCATCGGTTTCTCAGGTTTGCCTTTCTAGACAGGCATTACCAGTTTGTAGCTCTTCCCTTTGGATTAGCTACAGCCCCAAGAATCTTTATGAAGGTTCTGGGGTCGCTTCTTGCGGTCCTTAGGCCGCGGGGCATAGAAGTGGACCCTTATTTAGACGACATCCTGATACAGGCGTCAAACTTCCAAATTGCCAAGTCTCATACGGACGTAGTACTGGCATTTCTGAGATCACATGGGTGGAAAGTGAACAAGGAAAGAGTTCTCTATCCCCAATCACAAGAGTTTCCTTCCTAGGGACTCTGATAGATTCTGTAGAAATTAAAATTTACCTGACGGAGTCCAGGTTGTCAAAGCTTCTAAATTCCTGCCGTGTTCTTCATTCCATTCCGCGCCCTTCGATGGCTCAGTACATGAATGTAATCGGCTTAATTGTAGCGGCAATGGACATAGTGCCGTTTGCACGCCTACATCTCAGACAGCTGCAACTATGCATGCTCAGTCAGTGGAACGGGGATTACACAGATTTGTCCCCCCTGCTAAATCTGGATCAAGAGACCAGAGATTCTCTTCTCTGGTGGCTATCTCGGGTCCATCTGTCCAAGGGTATGACCTTTCGCAGGCCAGATTGGACAATTGTTACCACAGATGCCAGCCTTCTAGATTGGGGTACAGTCTGGAACTCCCTGAAGGCTCAGGGATAGTGGACTCAGGAGGAGACCCTCCGTCTAATAAATATTCTGGAACTGAGACCGATATTCAATGCTCTTCAGGCTTGGCCTCAGTTAGCAACTCTGAGGTACATCAGATTTCAGTCGGACAACATCACGACTGTGGCTTACATCAACCATCAAGGGGGAACAGAAGTTCCTTAGCGATGTTAGAAGTCTCAATATAATTCGCTGGGCAGAGACTCACTCTTGTCTCCTATCAGCTATCCATATCCCAGGTGTAGAGAACTGGGAGGCGGATTTTCTAAGTCGTCAGACTTTTCATCAGAGAGAGTGGGAACTCCATCCGGAGGCGTTTGCACAATTGATTCATCATTGGGACAAACAAGAACTGGATCTCATGGCGTCTCGCCAGAACGCCAAGCTTCCACCGTTTCCTCTGCTCCCTCGACTGATTGCCAAGATCAAGCAGGAGAGTGCTTTGGTGATTTTAATAGCGCCTGCGTGGCCACGCAGGACCTGGTATGCAGATCTGGTGGACATGTCATACTTTCCACCATGGACTCTGCTTCTGAGACAGGACCCTCTACCTCAGGGTCCTTTCAACCATCTAAATCTAACTTCTCTGAGAAGGACTGCCTGGAGATTGAACACTTGATTTTATCAAAGCATGGCTTCTCCGAGTCAGTCATTGATACCTTAATACAGGCACGAAAGCCTGTCACTAGGAAAATTTAACATAAGATATGGTGTAAATATCTTTATTGGTATGAATCCAAGGGTTACTCATGGAGTAAAGTCAGGATTCCCAGGATATTATCTTTTCTCCAATATGGTTTTGGTAAAAGGATTGTCAGCTAGTTCCTTAAAAGGACAGATTTCTACTCTGTTTATTCTTCTGCACAAGCGTCTGGCAGATATTCCAGACGTTCAGGAATTTTGTCAGGCTTTGGTTAGAATCAAGCCTGTGTTTAAACCTGTTGCTCCGCCATGGAGCTTAAATCTGGTTCTTAAGGTTCTTCAAGGAGTTCCGTTTGAACCTCTTCATTCCATAGATATCAAACTTTTATCTTGGAAAGTTCTTTTTTTTTTGGTAGCTATTTCCTCGGCTCGTAGAGTCTCCGAGTTATCTGCTTTACAATGTGATTCTCCTTATCTGATCTTCCGTACGGATAAGGTAGTCCTGCGTACCAAACCTGGGTTTTTACCTAAGGTGGTATCTAACAAGAATATCAATCAAGAGATTGTTGTTCCATCCTTGTGTCCTAATCCTTCTTCAAAGAAGGAACGTCTATTACACAATCTGGACGTGGTTCGTGCTTTAAAGTTTTACTTACAAGCTACTAAAGATTTTCTTCAAACATCTACCTTGTTTGTTGTCTACTCTGGACAGAGGAGAGGTCAAAAGACTTCGGCAACCTCTCTTTCTTTTTGGTTAAGAAGCATAATCCGCTTAGCTTATGAGACTGCTGTACATCAGCCTCCTGAAAGGATTACAGCTCATTCTACTAGAGCTGTGGCTTTCACTTGTGCCTTTAAAAATGAGGCTTCTGTTGAACAGATTTACAAGGCGGCGACTTGGTCTTCGCTTCATACTTTTTCAAAATTTTACAAATTCGATACTTTGCTTCTTCGGAGGCTATTTTTGGGACAAAGGTTTTTACAGGCAGTGGTACCTTCCGTTTAAGTACCTGCCTTGTCCCTCCCTTCATCCGTGTACTTTAGCTTTGGTAATGGTATCCCACAAGTAATGGATGATCCGTGGACTGGATACACCATACAAGAGAAAACACAATTTATGCTTACCTGATAAATTTATTTCTCTTGTGGTGTATCCAGTCCACGGCCCGCCCTGTCATTTTAAGGCAGGTAATTTTTTTCATTTAAACTACAGTCACCACTGCACCCTATGGTTTCTCCATTCTCTGTGTTTTTCGGTCGAATGACTGGATATGGCAGTTAGGGGAGGAGCTATATAGCAGCTCTGCTGTGGGTGTACTCTTGCAACTTCCTGTTGGGAAGGAGAATATCCCACAAGTAATGGATGATCCGTGGACTGGATACACCACAAGAGAAATAAATTTATCAGGTAAGCATAAATTGTGTTTTCTTTACTCCCAGAGAATCTGGGGTGCAGATCACTGACCATCCTACAAGAAGCACAGTGGTTGGTTGATATGTGCAAACAAAAGTTAATTTATATCTGTCCATAATTGGCCACAGTAGTGGAGATGAGACTACTACAATCAAGAAGCTTTTCAAGGAGGTGTATCCAGGTACTACAACACAATACAAATGATGCTTTAAAAATACTGTTTTAAATATTTTTAAACATTTGTTGATATTTTTGCAAAACATTGATTAATTTATGATGCATATACAAAAAAAAAGACTTTAACACCCTTTTTAACCCCTAAATGACCACAGTACTTTTCCATTTTCTGTCCGTTTGGGAGCAAGGTTATTTTTACATTTTTGCGGTGTTTGTGTTTAGCTGTAATTTTCCTCTTACTCATTTACTGTACCCACACATATTATATACTGTTTTTCTCGTCATTAAATGGACTTTCTAAAGATACCATTATTTTCATCATATCTAATAATTTACTATAATTTTTTTTTATAAAATATGAGAAAAAATGGATAAAAACACACTTTTTCTAACTTTGACCCCAAAAATCTGTTACACATCTACAACCACCAAAAAACACCCATGCTAAATAGTTTCTAAATGTTGTCCTGCGTTTAGAAATATCCAATGTTTACATGTTCTTTGCTTTTTTTTGTAAGTTATAGGGCCATAAATACAAGTAGCACTTTGCTATTTCCAAACCACTTTTTTTCCCAAAATTAGCGCTAGTTACATTGGAACTCTGATATCTGTTAGGAATACCTGAATATCCCTTGACATGTATTATATATTTTTTTTCTCACTGAAATTATTTACAAACAGCGTGTACAATTATGGCATAAATGGTTGTAAATTCTTCTCTAGGATCCACTTTGTTCAGAAATAGCAGAGATATATGGCTTTGGCATTGCATTATGGTAATTAGAAGGCCTCTAAATGCCACTGCGCACCAAACGTGTATTATGCCCAGGAGTGAAGGGGTTAATTAGGGAACATGTAGGGAGCTTTTTGTGGTAATTTTAGCTTTAGTGCAGTGTAGTAAACAACCCAAAGTATTGATCTAGGCCCATGTTGGTATATTTCATGCCACCATTTCACCGCCAAATGCGATCAAATAAAAATAAAACGTTACATTTTTCACAATTTTAGGTTTCTCACTGAAACTTCTCTGGGATCCCCTTTGTTCAGAAATGGCAGACATATATGGCTTTGGCGTTGCTTTTTGGTAATTAGAAGGCTGCTAAATGCTGCTGAGCACCACACCTGTATTATGCCCAGCAGTGCAGGGGTTAAATAGCGATCTTGTAGGGTTAATTTTAGCTTTAGTGTAGTGTAGTAGACAACCCAAAGTATTGATCTAGGCCCATTTTGGTATATTTCATGCCACCATTTCACCGCCAAATGCGATCAAATAAAAAAAATTGTTCCCTTTTTCACAAACTTTAGGTTTCTCACTGAAATTATTTACAAACAGCGTGTGCAATTATGGCACAAATGGTTGTAAATGCTTCTCTGGGACCCCCTTTGTTCAGACATAGCAGACATATATGGCTTTGGCGTAGCTTTTGGTAATTAGAAGGCCGCTAAATGCTGCTGCAGTGAAGGGGTTAATTAGGTAGCTTGTAGGTAGCTTGCAGGGTTAATTTTAGCTTTAGTGAAGAGATCAGTCTCCCACCTGAAACATCAGACCCCCTGATCCCTCCCAAACAGCTCTCTTCCCTCTCCCACCCCACAATTGTCCCCACCATCTTACGTACTGGCAGAAAGTCTGCCAGTACTAAAATAAAAGGTATATTTGTTTTTTTGTGTTGTTTTTAAGCATATTTACATATGCTGCTGTGTAGGATCCCCCTTAGCCCCCAACCTCACTGATCCCCCACCAAACACCTCTCTAACCCTCCCTCTCTACCTTAATTGGCGCCATCTTGGGTACTGGCAGCTGTCTGCCAGTACCCAGTTTAGACAAAAAGTATGCTTTTTTTTAAAAAAATGTTGCCCTTTTCTGTAGTGTAGCTCCCCCCAAAGACCAACCCCCCACCCCTGCCAGATCCCTTCGATTTTCATATAATATTAAAAAAAAACCTTTTCTCCCACTTATTATTCTTATTATTTTCTGTAGTGTAGCGGTTCCCACCCGCTCCCGCCCCGTGCACGAGCCTGCCCGCCGCCCCCATGTGCACACGCGCGCGTCCGTGCACGCCCCCTGTGGTCCCGCCCCCTCCACATCACACGGCTCGTCGATGGCAGCCTCCCACGTCGGCTCCCACCCACAAACGATACCGGCCATCGATGTCCGGTGCAGAGAGGGCCACAGAGTGGCTCTCTCTGTATCGGATGGCCATGCAGGGTTATTGCAGGATGCCTCGATATCGAGGCATCACTGCAATAACCGGAAAGTGGCTGGAAGCGATCAGGATCGCTTCCGGCTGCTTTCCAGACCGAGGACGTGCAGGGTACGTCCTCAGGCGTTAACTGTCTTTTTTTAGAGGACGTACCCTGCACGTCCTTGGTCGTTAAGGGGTTAAGCAGATTCTTAATAGTCAGTAAACGTGGCAGTATAATCAAAATTAAACTTTCATGATTCAGAAGGAGCATACAATTTTAAACATTTTCCAATTTACTTCTATTATCAAATGTTCTTATTTTCCTTGCTATCCTTTGTTGAAAACCAGGGGTATAAGCTGAGGAGTGTGCACGTGTCTGCAGCACTATATGGCAGCAGTTTTGCAACAATGTTATACATTAGCAAGAACACTAGATGGCAGCCTTATTTCCTGTCATGTAGTGCTTCAGGCATGTGCACGCTACCTACCTAGGTATTTCTTTCACAAAGAATAACATAAGAAAGAAGCAAATTTTACAATAGAAGTAAATTGGGAACTTTTTTTAAAAAGCGTACTCTCTATCGCCTAGATTTAAAGTTCTGCGGCCAAAGGGGTGCGTTAGCTACGCGTGCTTTTTTCTGGCCGTACCTTTTAAATACCGCTGGTATTTAGAGTTCACAGAATGGCTGCGTTAGGCTCCAAAAAAGGAGCGTATAGCATATTTACCGCAAGTTCAACTCTCGATACCAGCGGCCAGCTTCAAAAACGTGCTCGTGCATGATTCCCCCATAGAAAACAATGGGGCTGTTTGAGCTGAAAAAAAAACTAACACCTGCAAAAAAGCCGCGTTGAGCTCCTAACGCAGCCCCATTGTTTTCTATGGGGAAACACTTCCTACGTCTGCACCTAACACCCTAACATGTACCCCGAGTCTAAACACCCCTAGCCTTACACTTATTAACCCCTAATCTGCCGCTCCCGCTATCGCTGACACCTGCATATTTTTTTTAACCCCTAATCTGCCGCTCCGTAAACCGTCGCTACTTACATTATCCCTATGTACCCCTAATCTGCTGCCCCTAACACCGCCGACCCCTATATTATATTTATTAACCCCTAATCTGCCACCCTCAACGTCGCCTCCACCTGCCTACACTTATTGACCCCTAATCTGCCGAGCGGACCGCACCGCTACTATAATAAAGTTATTAACCCCTAATCCGCCTCACTCCCGCCTCAATAACCCTATAATAAATAGTATTAACCCCTAATCTGCCCTCCCTAACATCGCCGACACCTAACTTCAATTATTAACCCCTAATCTGCCGACCGAATCTCGCCGCTACTGTAATAAATGGATTAACCCCTAAAGCTAAGTCTAACCATAAACACTAACACCCCCCTAAGTTAAATATAATTTAAATCTAACGAAATAAATTAACTCTTATTAAATAAATTATTCCTATTTAAAGCTAAATACTTACCTGTAAAATAAACCCTAATATAGCTACAATATAAATTATAATTATATTATAGCTATTTTAGGATTTATATTTATTTTACAGGTAACTTTGTATTTATTTTAACCAGGTACAATAGCTATTAAATAGTTAAGAACTATTTAATAGCTAAAATAGTTAAAATAATTACAAAATTACCTGTAAAATAAATCCTAACCTAAGTTACAATTAAACCTAACACTACACTATCAATAAATTAATTAAATAAAATACCTACAATTATCTACAATTAAACCTAACAATACACTATCAATAAATTAATTACATACAAATACCTACAATTATCTACAATTAAACCTAACACTACACTATCAATAAATTAATTAAATACAATATCTACAAATAAATACAATGAAATAAACTAACTAAAGTACAAAAAATAAAAAGCACTAAGTTACAAAAAATAAAAAAGAACTAAGTTACAAAAAATAAAAAAATATTTACAAACATTAGAAAAATATTACAACAATTTTAAACTAATTACACCTACTCTAAGCCCCCTAATAAAATAACAAAGACCCCCAAAATAAAAAAATGCCCTACCCTTTTCTAAATTAAAAAAGTTCAAAGCTCTTTTACATTACCAGCCCTGAACAGGGCCCTTTGCGGGGCATGCCCCAAAGAATTCAGCTCTTTTGCCTGTAAAAAAAATACAATACCCCCCCCCAACATTATAACCCACCAACCACATACCCCTAATCTAACCCAAACCCCCCTTAAATAAACCTAACACTAAGCCCCTGAAGATCTTCCTACCATATCTTCACCTCGCCGGGTATCAAACCGATCCGTCCTGGCTCCGATGTCTTGATCCAAGCCCAAGCGGGGGGCTGAAGATGTCCATGATCCGGCTGAAGTCTTCATCCAAGCGGGAGCTGAAGAGGTCCATGATCCGGCTGAAGTCTTCTATCAAGCGGCATCTTCAATCTTCTTTCTTCCGGATCCATGTTCATCCCGCCGACGCGGAACATCCATCTTCACCGACGACTTCCCGACGAATGACGGTTCCTTTAAGGGACGTCATCCAAGATGGCGTCCCTCGAATTCCGATTGGCTGATAGGATTCTATCAGCCAATCGGAATTAAGGTAGGAAAATTCTGATTGGCTGATGGAATCAGCCAATCAGAATCAAGTTCAATCCGATTGGCTGATCCAATCAGCCAATCAGATTGAGCTCGCATTCTATTGGCTGTTCCGATCAGCTATGTACTATGGACCACTATGTACTAAGCTGATAAGGCAGGGTTACCGCGCTACCATTACATATCCAGCGAAGCTGAAAATAACAATTAATAATGAGACACAATTTTTTGATTCCGTGAGAGAAGCAGAGAGATTTATCACTCAGCAGCTCCCGACGGAACAGGATAGGGCCTCAAGCTAATACTTATGCAAGCATATAGCAATTAAATAAGTCTCAAAAGAATGGCTAAGATTATAAAAGTTACTTCAAGGGCCTTGATAAGGCTAAAAGTTTTGGACCATGTTGACTACTATATGAAAAGGGGGATTGGTTTTAATTTTTTTTTTTTTTTTATTTAGATGATAGAAACAATAAAGGGTTTTAAGGTAGTTTCTTGGAATATTGGGGGTTTAACATCACCTATCAAACGTAAAACCATAATTGCCCACTTAAAAAAAATAAACACAGACATCGCCTTCATACAGGAAACTCACTTAAAAACAGAAGAAGTTTCTAAATTAAAAAGTTCCTGGGTCAAAGAGGTTCTTGCTTCACCTAGTAGTCAACGTAAGGGGGGAGTAGCGATATTACTGGGGAAAAAATTAAATTATCAAATTAAACATACAAAAACAGATTCGGAGGGGAGGTTCCTAATGGTAAAAATAAAAATAGATACAACATTATATACACTATGCAATATCTATGCCCCTAATGTGTTCAGTTTTTCCTTTTGGGACATTCTCCAAGCTAATATAATGACTTATGCAGAGGGATTCTTAATAATAGGAGGTGACTTTAACATGTCACCTCAATATCCTTTAGATAGATTAAGACATAAGAACTCCTTTCCCCGAACCAAGAGGGATAATTTAGAATCTAAGATGTTTTTAAAACTTTATCAGAACCTTAGGGTCACAGATATATGGAGGACACAGAATCCAGACTCTAGAAATTATACTTGTCTATCTAAGGCACATAAGTCGCTTTCGCGAATTGATTTATTTCTTGTGGATGAAAGATTATCTAAATTAAGATTAACCGCAGGAATCCTCCCTATTTGTATCTCAGACCATGCTCCAATTTTTCTAGAGTTCTGTCCCACTAACACTACCCCAAGATATTCCAGATTCTTTTTCCCAAGTTACTTAGCAACAGACCTTAAGTTTAAGAATTGGCTGAATACCAAATTCCAAGAATTTATTTCATTTAACAAAGAATATATAAACCGTCCTATTATTTTTTGGGAAACTGCTAAAGCAGTACTAAGAGGAGAGATTCTAGCCTACAGTATAAGTAGAACAAAAAAATTTAAGATCAGGGAAAAAGAAGTCTTGAAATCTATTTCTAACTCATACAATTCTTACCTGCTAGAAAAAACGTCTGAAAATTGGGCACGATACACACAAGCGTTGAAAGTGAGGGACTCCTTCCTTCTATATAAGACTACCCAGAAAGATTTAAAATTTCAATCTAGAATGTACAGATATGGTAGTAAAACAGGAAAACTCTTAGCTAGTCTAGTAAAAAGGGAGAAACAATCCCCAATCATTGACTCATTAAAGAAAGAAGGTAATGATTATTACCAAGATCTATACTCTTTAAAGGTCTCGAACTATACGGAACAAGAAAACTTCTGGGGAAAAATTACATCTGAAACTTTGTCTTCGGACCTAGTTGAACCCCTTAACTCCCCTATATCGGAAACCGAAATCTCTAGAGCAATACAAGATCTCTCTTTTAATAAAGCCCCGGGCCCGGACGGGCTCCCCAATGAATTTTACAAATTGCTTTCTTCGACAGTATTACCATATTTATCCTCAGTATACAATGATATTTATATAAAGAATAATACTCCACCATCGAGCTTCACAGCTTCATACACTACCTTAATACTTAAACCAGGGAAGGAGCCTGATAAAAAAGAATCCTACAGGCCCATAGCATTGTTAAATGTAGACTATAAAATAATGTCATCAATCTTAGCCTCAAGACTACAAACATTGCTCCCCAAAATTATCCACAAAGACCAGGCAGGTTTCATGTTTAAACGAAACTCATCGGCCAAGATAAGGGAACTTTTTCTCACTATAGATTACCATAAAACCAAGGAGGGGGCAGAGAGGGGGGATGAGAGGGACCCCCCTGATTCAGCAATAATATCTATAGATGCGGAGAAAGCTTTTGACTCAGTCCATTTCGACCATTTGTTACATTCTCTTCAACAATTTGGCTTTTATGGTAACTTTCTTAATATTATTAATAATTTATATAAAAAAGCCTCCACTAAATTGCTAGTCAACGGACTGATCTCCTCAGACATCTTTCTCAAAAGAGGAACTCGTCAGGGGTGCCCTCTCTCTCCCCTTCTCTTCAACATCTCCATTGAGCCCTTAGCCATATTTATTAGGCAACATCTTAATGGCATTAGAATTGGTAAGAAAGAAATGAGAATCGCACTTTATGCCGACGACATTCTAATATACATTTCTAATACCTCTACAAACATTCCTAAGCTAGTTTCTATTATAGAGCAATTTGGTTCTTTCTCGGGCTATAGGGTAAATACTTCAAAAACTGAACTACTTTGGATTAGGCAAACTAAGGACTCTTTAGTGAACATACCATTTAAAGTAGTGATTAATTCTTTTAGATATTTGGGTATTACAATTTCATCCAATCTTGATACGTGGTATAGTCTTAACATTCCCCCAGTTCTGAATAAAATTAAAGATAATTTAAAAAATTGGCAAACCCTTCCACTCTCATTGTCTGGCCGAATTGCTCTCTTTAAAATGGTCTGCCTCCCTAAAATATTATATATTTTACAAAATACCCCTCTAATTCTTAAGGGAAAAGACGTCTTAACATTTAATACTGCATTAAGAAAATTTATCTGGCAAAATAAAAAGCCCAGAATCTCTCTATCTAAATTATCTCTTCCCAAAAGATACGCGGGACTGGCCCTACCCGATATTAAGATATATAACTACGCATGCCAGGTCCGCTTAATAATGGACTGGATCTCAGAAAGAAATTATGTGACTGATAATGAACTCGAGAAAAATGTAATATTCCCCTATGCACCATCGGCAATTATTCATTGTATACCTAGTGCCATACCTAGAGAGGTGAAAAAAATGAGATCCATGTTTAACCCACTTAAGGCTTGGTGGAAAGTGTGCAAACTTTTAAATATAGAACATAGGGTGTCCAAACTCATGCCGCTAACAGGGAATCCGCAGTTTCAAGCTGGAATCCAATCATCTCTTTTTCAAAGATGGGAAACGCTGGGCCTCAGTAAGATCTCACAATTACTTGATCTTGACAGGAAATGTATAAAAACTTTTGGTTCCCTAAGAGAGGAGTTTAATATTCCACATAAGGACTTCTTTGCCTTTTTGCAAGTGAGGCAATTTGCCTCGACTTTAGTACATAATTTTGGATGGAATTGGACACTTGGGCCCATAGAAAAATGGCTAGTTTTAGCCAAAAATGGTATTATGTCTATTTCCTCTAGTTATCTAGACTTAAGCTCCTTGAAAGGAGATCTGAACTTGGAAAAAATATCCTCCAAATGGGCAGCAGTGATTCCCCAAAACTGCGGAGACTCTGGAGTAATCCGATTCTCAATAGCTGAGGTCTCAAAAATTACTCTTTCATCCACATGGAGAGAGTCCCATGTAAAATTATTATTGATGACTTTTTTCACTCCCGAGAAGGGCTTTAGATGTGGGAGTGCTGACTTTATAAGCTGTCCCAAATGCTCTTTACCTTTGGCAAATCTTATACATATGATATGGGATTGTCCAATTATTCAACAACTTTGGTTAAAAATACAGTACTGGCTTGGGGTAATAGGAGCCTCCCCTCCGACTCTATCACCATTACATATAATATATCTCTGGAAAGATCCGCAGGAACGGCTCATAAATACCAAGATTGTAAACTTAACTATCTTAGCAGTAAGATATCTAATTCTTAAAAAATGGAAAAATAGGACACCCCCCAGTATCCAAGAGGTTAAAAACTGCCTTAAAAAACAGTGCATCCTTGAGCAGATAGACACAGACCCAAATGATGAAAATAACGTAATACGATTCTTCAGAAAGTGGTCAATTTTCATTAAATCCTTTTCCCCAAGTGAAACTGAATACTTAATTTATCCGTTTAGAAATACAGAACTAGTCCTTTTGGGGTTATGGTAATATTCCACTACACAGAGGGGTGTTTTTTTCTTTTTTCTTTTTATTTATTATTAATTGTTTTTACTCCTTGGAAAGCTCTGTTCTGTGTTGTCTTTCCTTCTCGGAGAGAAGGGAAGGGAGCACACAAAGGAAGGGCAGAAGCAGAGAGGGGAAGAGATGAAGGGGAAGACAGAGGGAAAGGGGAGAAGAAGGGGGGAAAAAAAAAGAAAAAAAGATATTTCCAACAGAAAATTATAAAGAACATGAAATATTAGTTAAAAAAGATTGTTTTTTATATTTTTCGTTTTCTTATTTAAATTTATCTAGGAATAAACTAGATATATAATGTTTCTTTGACTTTGTATTGAATATTTATGTTTTGTAATTATTTATTTTCGCTTTTCTTGTATGTATAAATCTGTTGGAAATCAATAAAAATGTATTACAGAAAAAATTGTATTCTCTATCTGAATCATGAAAGACGATTTTAGGGTTTCATATCCCTTTAACGTTTGGGAAGAAATTAAACAAATGACTTTACCATCCCTTTAAGTTCACATAGTATTTCCTTGTAAATTTTATTTCCCAGACCAGGTATCATTTTAGTAGCCCTTCTTTGATTTCTAATGTCTAGTCAAGTCACACTGTGTAAGACAGAGTGACACACTACTTTTGAGGATAATCATTGAGTCAAGGAGGAAACCAGGTTGTAGGGTGGCTGCAGGGCCGGCTCAAGACTTTGTGCTGCCTGGGTCTGAGATTACAATGACGCCCCCCAATAATAATATTATTGATGAACATATCAACCTACCAGCCTGGTCACTGACATTACTAAGCTTGCCTAACTGCATGCAACCAATGCTTATGCACAATTTCAGCATAAGAGGGAAAGAATTTAGGGGGTTGATTCTGTGTCTTTTTGCATTCCCACACAGAGACAGAAGACAGGGGTCTGACAGTGACTGACTCAGTCAATAAAGTGCTGCCCCTTGTCAAGTGCTGCCTGGGTCCTTTGGACCCACTTGGTCCCATAGTTGAGCCGGCCCTGGGTGGCTGTATAACAAAATGTGTTTGTTTTTTTTGTTTTTTATTACAAACTAATATAATTCAGAAAAAAATATTGGGGAGTTTTACCAGTAATCCCCTTGAGAAAAACAGAGCATGCACATTCTAAGAACTCAACAGAAAATAGGGCTGGAGTTCAATTTCTCCAGGGCTCATTTTATTCCCAGTCCAGCCCTGTGTATGTTCTTTCCAAATCATGAAATAAAATGTTGGGGTTTCCTATGTATATTTTTTTTAGATATGTTTTTGCACACTTAAAGAGACACTAAACCCAATTTTTTTCTTTCATGATTCAGATAGAGCATGCAATTTTAAGCAACTTTCCAATTTACTCCTGTTATCAATTTTTCTTTGTTCTCTTGGTATCTTTCTTTTTAAAAGGCAGGGATATAAAGCTTTGGAGACGACCCATTTTAAGTTCAGGACCCTGGACAGCGCTTGCTTATTGGTGGCTACCTTCAGGAAATTATAGCAGACTAACTTTTTGATACATATTTAGGACGTGAAGTAAGCTGTATTTTAAAGACTTTTCCAAAAGTATTTAGGAAGTTCTATGAAATTATGGATGTATATAAGTACACACTTGAGATTTTATGTATAAATTCAACTATATTTAGTATCTGTAAATATTTTACTTGTGTCTAGCTTATTTTAGTGCTTCTCTCTTTTTTACTATATGTCTGAAGTATGTATGACAGTATATATATATATATATATATATATATATATATATATATATATATATATATAAAAAAAGAGGGGGAGTAGGTAGTTGCGCCAAAATTAGAGAAGTTGTTATGCAATAAAATGCTCTATGAAAAAGTCCAATGTATGCTGCTATTAGTGGTGTCTCATTCCTCCTTGGTGAGACTGAAAGTGGGAAAAAGTTGAACAGGGTTTGTTCTAATAGCGCTTGCAGAAGATGTTCCTCATGAGCATGTGAAGGGGAAAGAAACAAAATGGGAATATCCCCAAAATGAGTGATGAATAACTGAGATCAAGATGAATGATAATAAATGCTCACAGGTGTATGTGTATCTATAGGAACAATGTTGAAGAAGCTGCACATAAATAATGATTTAAATGGCACCTGTAGCAGTTGATCTCAGTTATTCATCACTCATTTTGGGGATATTCCCAATATATAGGTTGCTTTCTGGTGAGACCTGCAGTATACACATCATCAATTTCAACCTTCGTTTAGCGTTTTTATTTTTTTATTTTTTTGTCTACCTATTTTCTTACGGTCCTGGTCACTTGATTTTACGGCACTAATGACAACAAAGTTGTCTGTCTTGTG